>NC_041410.2:4555083-4747583 GCF_900747795.2 Erpetoichthys calabaricus | reverse complement strand
CATTCATAAACCCGCTTAGTCCAACGTAGAATCAGGGGGTCCCGTGCCACTGGTTTCAAGGCAGCAAACAGCCCTGGACCTCCATTCCCAATCCACCCCACCTGCAGGTCTTCAGATCACATGCGGCCTGAGATGCGGTAGAGTGCCAGTTTAGAGCCGTTGACGTTACAGATGACAAATAACAACAACAACAACAGGTTTGCAGTTACGGTCGAGTGGGCGTGGGACTCAAACCCACATTTTTAAAACTGAAAGGTTCCACAGTTGTTCTTCAGAGTGATGCCATATAGGAGAACCATTTGGTTCCCAAAAAGGACCATCCACATGAAGGTTCCAGAAAGGACCTCTTGTTTATTTCCATAAATCAGAATTGAGGAGGTGATGAGAGATCCGTCAAATAGCAATGAGTTCCTGGTTTTAATGGACTCTTACTGCACATTCCATCACGCTGGTTCTCTGTTGAAGACCGTTGGGTCGCCCACTGCTTGTAGACATTTCTGTCTTGTCCACCTTTTCAAAGCCCAAAGAACAAACGTCAGTTTTAAAGAACAGTTCATGACATGGCGCTCTGTCAAGCAGAGACTCGAGGAATAACCGGACAGCCGAGTAAAGTGCCGTTAGAGAGCCAGGATTTAAAAAAAGTGTTAGGTCGTCTCTTGTACATTGAACATTTCTGTTTTGTCAACGTGTTCAGGATTTTTTCAAAACCCAAATGCAAAGGACCTTTCCCAGAATGTAACGACTCTTTGTCAAACACTGGTCCTACGCGGTACCAGACAACCCAGTGAAGCGCCGTTAAAGTTACCGGCTACTTTTAAGAGATCCGTGAACCTCTGCGCCACCGCCGCCGGGCTAAACAAACTGAAAAAGCAAAAACAAAAAATGAAGGAGCGCTGGCAAGTTAGCTGGCAATAAGACTCGGGTTTGCTTTCAGGCGTAATGGGGTCTACGCGATCTCACCCCGCAAAGTTCGGAGATGCTTAACTGCACGAGGAGGTTTGTTTGTTGGTTTTGGACGACCCGTTCTGAGAGTGTTCTCGCTCAATGAGCGGTTTGTAAAATGGATGGCTGGGTCGTTTTAGCGCACTGCTGCTGTCACGTACGGAATATGTCCACCTGGACACCATAACCGCGCCGACGGGGACGAGGAGCATCGCAGGATGTAAGTCGTACTGGTCAAGACTTTGAACTAAGCAAACCCCAAGGCTGTGTGCTCAGATCCCACTACTGATACTGTGTGACCCTGAGCAGGTCACTTCACCTGCCTGCGCTCCAACTGGAAACAGAAAAAGAAATGTGAACCAGTGGCATCCCTCAAACGTTGTAAGTCTCCTTGGATAAAGAAAAATGACAGATAAGGGTGGGCGTATAAACATGCAACAGCAAAGACAGCCGTCTGATAGTTATTATAACACGCGCACGAGAAGCAGCAGAACCCACTCGGGTCCGTTTAGCCCAATTCAGACCAGAGGCGACCCCGCACTTCAAGAAGCGACCTCGGGTGGGACGCCAATCCTTAGCAGGGAGCCCCTCACAAAGGATTGATTTCGGGTGGCAATTTCACCTCAACCTGCGCGTCTTTGGCGTGTGGGACGGCAACGGAGTGCCCGGTGGAGACGACAAGCGGACACAAAGAACTCGCAAATTGAGCACTATATAAATGTAATTATATATATATATATATATATATATATATATATATATATATATATATATATATATATATATATATATATATATATATATATATATATATATGTGTGTGTGTGTGTGTGTGTGTGTGTGTGTGTGTGTGTGTGTGTGTGTGTGTGTGCGTGTGTGTGTGTGTGTAAAGTGGAGAAGACAAGCGGACAGAAAGAACTCGCAATTTAAGCACTATATAAATGAATTATATATATATATATATATATATATATATATATATGTGTGTGTGTGTGTGTGTGTGTGTGTCTGTGTAAAGTGGAGAAGACAAGCGGACACAAAGAACTCGCAAATTGAGCACTATATAAATGAAATTATATATATATATATATATATATATATATATATATATATATATATATATATATATGTGTGTGTGTGTGTGTGTGTGTGTGTGTGTGTGTGTGTGTGTGTAAAGTGGAGAAGACAAGCGGACAGAAAGAACGCGCAAATTGAGCACTATATAAATGAAATTACATATATATATATATATATATATATATATATATATATATATATATATGTGTGTGTGTGTGTGTGTGTGTGTGTGTGTGTGTGTGTGTGCGTGTGCGTGTGCGTGTGGGTGTGCGTGTGCGTGTGCGTGTGTGTAAAGTAATATAAAATTATATAAAATATGTGTAAAATAAATTGCACAGGTTATACTAAAACATTCAGGAGTTTACCTAATAATATATAAAGTATCTCAACGACTGAAAACTGAATGCGAGCAATTTTTAAGGTGCAACTTTTTTCAGCATCAACGTTCAAAAAGAGCGCCGTGTCAAATAAATGACAGGATATTTAAAAAATTATACAGGGTTGGACATAAAAAAGGACAAGACATCCCGAGACTGAAACATATAAGCAATAACATGAAGTTAACTTTTAAGGACTTGACAATTAACTCGATTGCTCCAATTAAAACAGAATTGCGGTCTTATTAAATACACAGACCGTTATTTGCCTTTTAAAATTTTTTTAATAACTGTAAATTAAAACTAACCGTTCTGCCGGTCAGAAGCAAACATTTTCCCCCGAAATCTCCAGGCAAATCATTTTATTTCTTGAGCTTCACAGTCCAAGACCTTCAAGCTTTACCTTCTTTTACACCACAAGTAAGTCGGGCAAGCAGGAGGACTCCACCTGTTCGCAACGGGACTGCCGCTGTTTGCATGCGCTACCATTTTTGTTTCATTGCACAATAAAGCAAAACCAAAAAAAAAAAAAAAAAAGCCCGAGAGAGAACAGACGCTTTCTTTGTCACCCTCTGGACACCATTTAGTTTTTATCTGAGTCTATAGTGGTGGTTTCTTGTGTTATTAAAGCGTAGACATACAACCACTAACGGGAAGGAAGAGGAAATTTTGTACCAGAAGGAAAGAGTGGGGGACCTCGGATTACCGCCCCGTCTCTGCTACTTTCGTGTGAAGCGCTTCAGTGGGTGGCTTTCACTTCATTTTAGGAACCCGTCGACCAAAATTAGAAGGATGGAAAAGAAAAGGAATTACCCTACCTTAATCGTGCAGTCCATTGTAGGTTGTAGCCTTAAGCGTAATGCTTTAAAAAATTAAGCAATTGCAACCGTCACAAACATGCGCGCTTAATGTTGGTTCGTACATTACAATTAAGCTGCTACCATGGCCGGATGAGAACTGTTTTTCTAAATTTGGGAAGTGAAGTCACAAACCATCAAATGCTGGTTTCCTATTGGTGAGACCAGAAGTAATTTTTATCTTATAAAAAGTAGAGGCGTGTGTCTTTTCGTTTTAGTAAGATTTTGTAAGCAGATTGTCAACATTCTAACCGCTGGTGACACCTAAACAGTCATCTTTACCGGCTTTCGTTTTTTTTTTCGTGCTTTACACCCGACCTTATGGTGACCATGAAGTTTCTTGTGGATTTTACTCTCGGGGGTAAACGCCGTCCGCTTAATTCTATACAAGGTGGTAATAATTCGATCAATTCCTGGTTTTACACTTTACAACATTAGAACAATTTAGACGAGAACAGGTAATTTAGCCCAACATTTTCATTGTTACAATAATTTCAAGAATTGTGATGCTTCTGAAATAAAAGGGGTTATTATTATTGTGTTTTTTATGCAGAATCAAAAAAGGGGGCCCACATGTTTTGGGGGAATCCCAAACAGAAATGATAAAAAAAATGAATAATTAGGACAAGAGTGGTGCATCTGCCCTACAGTGTGGACCCCCAGGATTTGTGTCTCCAGTCTGCCTGTTCTCCCCATGTCTGTTTAAAGATGTGCAGGTTAGGTGAACTGGTGACACTACATTGGCCCCATGTGTCCCAGCAAACATGAGCACAGCAGGGCCGACTTAACGCATGGGCACGCTGGGTAGTTGCCTGGGGTCCCCACAAGCATAGGGGCCCCATGCTGTATGGTTTACCAATTGAGTAGCATTTATATGTTGAAAAGTTTGTGTGTTTTTCAAGGCTCATGTTATATTGTTATTAATCTTTGTAGTACAGCATGTTTTTTTTAATGTCTAAACACTGATTTTGCTGGAAGTACCAATACAATAAATATATGTTTGATTTTATCCACCAGTTACATGTTTATTCCTGTGAGTGGTTCTGTAGGTAGGGGTCCCAGTGCACTGCTTTGCCCGGGGGCCTATACTGTTGTTAAGATGGCCCTGGAGCACAGTCACAGTGCCCCCTAATCCTACCCCCCCCCCAACATGGGCATTGGTGGGCTTGGGAAAACCCAAATCAGTACTACCCTGCTGGTCAAATGTGGGGGCCGCTACATTAGGGCCCCTGAGTGAGGGTCCCCTAGTGCAGTGTTTCTCAACCTTTAAGTATTTGCGACCCGAGTTTTCATAACAGTTTTAATGGCGCCTCCTTAACGTTTTTTTGAAATGAGCCCACTAATACCAATTTGTTAATTTTTAATTAATGATACAGTATATAATAGATACATATTTTATTACACCTACTTAACTTTTATCGACATTTATCTAACTCTATATTTATTTTTCTAGTATCAGAATGTAGTTTAAGTTAATTTGCTTTGGTTTCAATAGAAGTATTTTTCATATTTTCGATTCTTGTTTTCTTTTTTTCACATCTTCGCGCCCCGCTAGGGGGGCCTACCCCACAGTTTGAGAACCACTGCCCTAGTGGTCCAACATGGGTTAACCTCTAAAGTAGAGTAAGCCCCTCATTGGCCCAGTGATGGTTTGTACCCCATTAGTTTCCCACTTTTTCATGTCGTTGCCCAGTAGGTAATGCTGTGAATTCATATTTTTGGTGGACTTTTGATTTTGTTTGTAGAAGTATAAATAACAATGTGAACAATTTCAACGGTGAAGAAAGATTCACGGATCTTGACTTTGCTGACGATGCTGTGATCTTCGCAGAGTCAATGGAGGCTTTGATCGGGGGTCACGAGAAACGAGAGGTCTGAATGTCTGAGCTTGTGAGGGTCCCGATAAAAACCAACATCCAGGCCTTTAATGACCTCTTGGGCACGGCCATCAGCAGTGTGTATGTCTGCGGAGAGAATGTCGACCACGGCAGTGACATTCATGTGACTCTGGTGACTCTTCCTATGAAGTCAGTAGACAGATTGGGAGAGCATGGGGGGGTCATGAAGTCATAAAGGGGTGTGTGGTGCTCCCCGATATCTCTGCAAAAGGATGAAGGTTCAAGTCCTTAGAGTCCTGGTGCTCACTGTTTGTCAGACATGGACGCTATCCAGTGACCTGAGATGAAGACTGGACTCCTTCATGTGTGTCTCTCCAGAAAATCCTTGGGTACCGTTGGTTTGACTTTGTGGTGCTCATGGTGTTACGAATGAGGCACATGACCTGCATTGTGAGGGAGCATCAGTTACTGCACTACATCCATGTGTCACGTTTCCCCGAGGGTGATCTGCCTTGTAAGATCCTCATTGTTGGGGACCTGAGTGACTGGACCAGACCAAGGGGTCGCCCACATAACACCTGGCTTCGGCAGATAGAAGGTAATTTCCAAGTCTTTAGAGTCCTGATGCTTCCTGTCTTGCTATATGGTTGCGAGACAGACATGGATGCTATCCAATGGCCTGAGACGAAGACTGGAATCTTTCAGTACTGTGTCTCTGGAGAATCCTTGGGTACCGCTGGTTTGACTTTGTGTTGAATGAGTGGTTGCTCATGGACCAGGCCAAGGGTTCTCTCACGTAACACCTGGCTGCAGCAGATAGATGGTCATTTCCGGAGGGTGGGACTGGACCACGTGTCTGCCTGGGGGGTTGCCAAACGGGATCCCGAGTTGTTTCGTCGAGTAGTGGGTGCGGCAACGCACTGTACCAGTACATGCTCCCCAAATTGACTTGACTTGACTTGATCAATTTCAAAAGTATCCTTTTATACAGTATTTGCTAAAATTGCATATTTTTTGATTTTCTTTTATATGTCATTTATAATGCTTTCGTGTTTAGAACTGTAACACTGCAATAATAATAGTAATAATAATATAATAACATCCATCCATCCATTCCATCCATTTTCCAACCCGCTGAATCTGAACACAGGGTCACGGGGGTCTGCTGGAGCCAATCCCAGCCAACACAGGGCACAAGGCAGGAACCAATCCTGGGCAGGGCGCCAACCCACCACAGTAATATAATAACAATAAATAAATAAATAAAACTTGACTAGTATCAATGGGTTTATGGGTATCTTGCCGCCTACAACAACACAGGCCAAGATCAGTCCAGTTTATCTCGATGTGTTAATGTCCCGCTAGTCTACGATACATGTCAAATTTCTCGTTTCTCTACCTATTCTGAACATTTTTAAAGCCCAAAGAACCAACAGCATATGAAGAGTTCCCTTTGCTGGTTCTCAATCAAGCCCTGGGTCTACGAGGAACTGCACAGCCCTGTAAGGTGCCACTACAGAGTCACCCAGCATTGTTCTTCTTGTGGCGTCATTATGCAGGATCAGCCTTCCTCCCTCTCACCTGTTGTCCACTTCCTTGCCTTTTTTGTTCTTTCTGATTCCCCCTTCACACAAATTCCACCCACGTTCTCTTGTCATCACCGTCTTCCACCTCCATATCTGTGATTCTTCTCTCCACATTGTCCACCTCTCTTCTCACAAGGTGTCCGTATGTCTTGAATGTTCTTTCTTTGAGATTCCTCAACTTGAACTGTACCTCTGATTCTCTCATTCCTGATCTTATCAAGCTTTGTTCTTCCACTCATCCATCTCAATATCCTCATTTCTACACCCATCCAGTTTCCGTTCATGCACCTTTCTAACTGCCCAGGTTTCTGGTCCACACTACAATGGTGGTCTGACCACTCACCGTTTTATACACTTCGCCCTTCCCTCCCGCAGATAATTTTTCGGTCACACGGCACTCCTGACATCTTTAGGTTTTTTTTCCATCCTGATTGCATTCCGCAGTTTGTTTCTAGATCTAACTCTCCATTCCTCTGTTATCATTGATCCAAGACATCTGAACTCTTCCACCCTTTTAAGCCTTTCTCTCCATCAGTTAATTTCTCCATCTTGTTCTTGTCCATTAAATCTTAGATATTCAGACTTTTCGCTAGTAATCTGAAGACCTCTATCCTCCATAGCTCTTCTGCACTCCTCCAGTTTCCTTTCCACTGTATTCTCAGTGGTGGGACATTGCATAACGTTATCTGTAAGTAGCATGGAGCGTGAGAGGCCTGGTCTACTGTTCCCCTAGCATTAACATCCATAACTAGAGTTAGGAGATGTGGGCTTACCTGATGAGTCCTCATATAACTCCATCATAACTGCAAACCTGTTACTGTTATCTGTTATCTGTAACATGAACGGTTCTAAGTTGGCCCTCTACTGCATTTCACGCCCACCCGATGTAAATACCTGCACGTGAGGTTGACTGACTGTTTGAAATTTGGGAATGAACCCTGAATTGGAGTGACCCCCAGTCCAGATCTATCTGCTTCCTTGAACCCAGTGCTGCTGTGATGGACTCTTCAATTGAGCAGGTTTATGAATTAAAGTTTGGATAAGTGGGTTAGAAAAATGGATGGATGTTTTTTTTATCTTAATCTACAACTTTTCCTTAAAATTAATATAAAATCCATCCATCCATCCATTTTCCAACCCACTGAATCCGAAAACAGGGTCACGGGGGTCTGCTGGAGTCAATCCCAGCCAACACAGGGCACAAGGCAGGAAACAAATCTCGGGCAGGGCGCCAACCCACAGCGGAAAATTAATATAAAATGTGCCACTTGATGTTTGTCCTTTTTATTACTTTCTCATATACAAGTACAGAGAAAGTATTGGAATCGTCAAAAAATTGAACCTTGAGAGTTTCATCAATCTTGATAATTTAGACCTTTCTGAGTCCAGAAATATCCTTTTTGAAATGATGTCTGTCTGTAAACACCATAACTCGAAAAAGCTTTGACCTCCTCGGTCAGTGAGATTTTGCACACCTGCTTTATACCAAAAATCAGGAATCCTATCAACTTTTGGGCCACTTTACTGCAACCGGAATTTGAACTGAATACTTTCGTGAATTTTCAAGTAAATTATGGTTATAATTACAGAGAGAAGATTCAAATGTTGTATAGATATTTATAATGATAAAAAAACAAACAGATATGAAATTTGAGAAAGATTACTCAACCAGAAGTTCTACTTTATTTAAGCAACCATCTGAATGTTTTGTATCATCTTCTTCTATAATCCGCTACCGTGGCTGTTCGTTTTGTCTGTCCAGGATTTTAAATCACCTGTAGCTCGCAAACCGTTTCACCTATTGACTTGAAATTTGGTACACATATACTACGTGACATCTACTATCCTCTGATCATCCGGTGATGATTTGTATTCCTCTTTTTACTTTTATTTTATTTTATTGTTGAATCAACTCTTGGCACCGCGCAGCAGGGCGGATGTGCGGCGCATGCGTATGGGCGCCGTTCTCATTTCCTACCACCTTCGCTAATCATTCTTAAGGCAGATTGAATACTTAAGTGCCAGCTTAAGTGAATAATTAAAGAAAACGTACTAAGTAATTGCAACACAAAAACTAACTTAATCAGTTTTAACGCGAAAAGATGCCGACGAAAGAAGAGAAGCAGCAGGCCGCTAGGGTGGAGAACAGAAGAGCAGCTCAGGAAACAGCAAGTGCATCAACCTCTAAGCAAACAAATGATAAACGTCCAGAGAAAGAGGAGGAAAACTAGGAATGATCAAGTCAAGTGTATTCACTGCACGCTACGCCGTTACTGGTCTTCTTATCTAATACGCTACAGTGGCTGTTCGTTTGTCTGTCCAGGATTTTAAATCACCTGTAGCTCGCAAACCGTTTCACCTATTGACTTGAAATTTGGTACACATATACTACATGACGTCTACTATCCGCTTGCGGGGTGATGATTTTATTACTATTTTTATGTTTATTTTATTGTATTGTAGAATCAACTCTCGGCAGCGCATGCGTACGGGGGCCGTTCTCATTCCCTACCACTTTCGCTAATAAGCCTTTCAATCTGCCTCAAGAATGAAGTGCCAGATTAAGTGAAAAATTAAAGAAAACGTACTAAGTAATTGCAACACAAAAACTAACTTAATCAGTTTTAACGCGAAAAGATGCCGACGAAAGAAGAGAAGCAGCGGGCCGCTAGGGCGGAGAAAAGAAGAGCAGCTCCGGAAACAGCAAGCACATCAACCTCTGAGCAAACGAATGATAAACGTACTAATAAAGAGGATGAATATTATGAATGCTCAAGTCAAGTGTACGCCGTTACTGGTATAGTATAATACGCTACCGTGGCTGTCCGTTTGTCTGTCCAGGATTTTAAATCATCTGTAGCTCGCAAACAGTTTGACCTATAGACCTGAAATTTGATATACATATACTACGTGACGTCTACTATTCGCTTTCCAGGTGATGATTGACCTCCAAAGTTATTACTCTTTTTATTTTATTGTAGAATCCACTCTCGGCAGCGGCCAACAAGGCGGCTATGTTGCGCATGCGTACTAAGTAATTGCAACAAGCGCTGAATTCTTCCGTCGGCATCTTTTCCCATTAAAACTGATGAAGAGAAGAAGCGGGCCGCTAGGGTGGAGAAAAGAAGAAGAGTTGCTCAGGAAGCAGCAAGCGCAGCAACCTCTGAGCTAACGAATGCTATGTTGCATATGATTGCTTAATGATGCTTTTGTCCATTGCTTTATGTTTGGGTGTTGATTGCTATGGTCTGCGTCTTTTGAGACGTATGACGGCCGGAAGGAGGGGTGTGGATTAGAGGTACGCTGTATGGAGAGTTGGTTAAACAAGGTTAACAATAAACAGCATTCGAAACGTTATTCTGAGTGTGTCGCTACTTCAATCTAGAAAACACTACATGCTAAACGTACAGAGAAAGAGGAAAACTAGGAATGTCAAGTGGATTCACTGCACGTTATCGTTATAGCAGTGCGCCGTTACTGGTAGAAATATAAATGTGTACCCGATATTAAAAAAAAAACTGCATTCAATGTAATGCATATTCCTTCAATAACTATTATTAGTTTTATTTTAATTTATACTTCATCAGTTTAACAATAACGTGTAAACATTGAACATCCATCCATCCATCCATCCATTATCCAACCCGCTATATCCTAACTACAGGGTCACGGGGGTCTGCTGGAGCCAATCCCAGCCAACACAGGGCGCAAGGCAACATTGAACATGACATGTAAATATAAAGATGTAATGGGAACAATAAGCTGCTACGTCCGCGTCATGTTCCTGGTAATACATTTAATTTTATGATACATTTTGTCTTTATGTGAATTTCCCCTTGGGATTAATAAAGTATCTATCTATCTATCTATCTATCTATCTATTTCCGCCATCATTATGATAATGGCGGCACGGTGGCGCAGTGGGTAGCGCTGCTGCCTCGCAGTTGGGAGATCTGGGGACCTGGGTTCGATTCCCGGGTCCTCCCTGCGTGGAGTTTGCATGTTCTCCCCGTGTCTGCGTGGGTTTCCTCCCACAGTCCAAAGACATGCAGGTTAGGTGGATTGGTGATTCTAAATTGGCCCTAGTGTGTGCTTGGTGTGTGAGTGTGTTTGTGTGTGTCCTGCGGTGGGTTGGCACCCTGCCCGTGATTGGTTCCTACCTTGTGCCCTGTGTTGGCTGGGATTGGCTCCAGCAGACCCCCGTGACCCTGTGTTCAGATTCAGCGGGTTGGAAAATGGATGGATGGATGGATTATGATAATGTAGCGAAATGCAGTTTTGCCTACAGCAATTTATTGCAACAAATATTACATGATAATAATAATAATTATTATTATTTGCATTTATATAGCGCTTTTCTCACTACTCAAAGCGCTCAGCAATTGCAAGTTAAGGGCCTTGGTTCAAGGGCACAACAGAGCAGAGTCCCTATTGGCATTTATGGGAGTCGAACCGGCAACCTTCCGATTGCCAGTGCAGATCCCTAGCATACTAATAATAATATACTTTTTCTCTATTTTTTAGGTGACTATATAACTCTTTTTACTTTGCACGTAATCATGGTAATGCAAATGTAATCGTGAAAAAATTCCACCACCGTTTTCGACCTCCCTAATTGCAAAAATATAATTTTAATACTGTATACAGTTTTGATTAAAAATAGAGAAATGATTGTGTATCAATATTATCAATTAGTTATGATGATAAACAAAGAGAGAGGATATCTGAGAAATATCGCGCAACTAGAAGTGGTCCTGGTGACGTTTTCCTCTCTCTCAGCATACGAGAAAGTTTCCTTTGTTTTACAATATACATAATAATAATAATTAATAACAATGTTTTATTTGATTAAGGATCACAGGGGCCCTCCACTCTTAAAAATAAGAATTCTCTGATACTTTACTGGGTTGGGTGGTTTCATTGCTTGACAAAGAAGCGTCTCATTCTGTGAAGGGCTTTTTGCATCAAAAGTTGTTGGGATTTAAAAAAGACTCCAACTATTTGGACAAAACGGGAATCTTTAGTGTCTATAGGCACCTGGCAAGAGACAACAGATCAAAAAATCCTGAAGTAAACCTGCGCGACTGTACGAGGCCATTTAAAAATCAAGAACTTGTATTACACAAATCTCTTATCATCTTATTTATGGAGCCTGTTAAACAAATACAAGTTCTTTCTAGAATCTTCATAACCAAAAAATGTTCCTCCATGATATGGCTCTGAAGAACCTTCTTTTATTTTTAAGAGTGTGAGGGGTCCCTTTCTAATTCGCAAGTAACCCAATTAAAAGTTTGAAGGAACAGCACAAAAACACGGGGAGAACATGTAAACCCAGCACAAAAATGAGCAGGAGCTGCAAGCAAATTACTTTGGATGCTAGACCCTTGAGGTGACGACCATGCCACTCAACAGTTTGGTATTATGTATAAAAAGTAACCATGCTTTGGGCAGGGATTGAAGCTGATTTTGATAATAAGAATAATTATACATTTTATTTATATAGCGCCTTTCCCATGCTCAAGACACTTAACTTTGAAGTAAATGATTGTATCTGTTATGTTATTGGTGTTTGTAGAATGTTACTGTAATATTCGGGTTTTCGAAAATAAATAAACATATAAAATGATTACATCTTGCCAAAAGAAGGGGCATGAGTTGCTTCGAAAGCTCGCATATTGTAATCTTTTTAGTAAGCCAATGAAAAGGTGTCATTTCGACTGACTTCTCACCACATAAATAAATAAATAAAGCTAAGCATTAACAGCTAAAACGTCATTGCATTTAAAATTAAGACCAAACATAAAACCTCAAAATTCAGTTTACTTGCACTTGTACAGAGCACAGTGAACTATTCATCCGTCTCTTTTTATTCTTATTCTGCATTCACGGCGAGTGGATAACTAAAACAAATGTAGTGCTGCCCTTTCCCAAAAATGGCATTTCACAATCAAAAGGTTAATCAGAGAGGACATTGACCAATACTAACCAAAATGAAACTCTTACCTCAGCCGTGTCGAAAACACAGATATTAGTTGTGTTTTCTTTTTACTATTTGTACACTTTACTAACTTGTATTACTCGCAATGAAGTGTCATACGTGCGCCAGTTGATCCTTATGAATTCATAGATGTACAGTAGCTCTCTTCTATCATTGTTAGTGAGTTTGGTGTTTGTTTAATAATGAAATCTCTTCATTTTTTGAACTTCCTTTGGTCCTTAGAATTCGCTGAGTCAAACAGTTTAAACAACTGCAATTCTTATCGCTGTCGGCTCTCCCTGAGAGTTCAACTAATGACCGAAAGTAATATGGTGGGCGGTGGCGCAGCGGTTAGCGCAGCAAATCTTTGAGATGCCAAAGGTGCGAGTTTTCCATCTATCTGGGCAGGTCGCGCTCTCACAGAAACGCACATTCGGTTAACTGTCGAGCGAGAACTGCTCGAGTGTGAATGAGTGCCGCGACGGTTAGCGTCTGCTTCGGGACTGATGTGGCCGGGATGAGCTGCGACTCTGCGCGTTCAGAAAGTCGAATTGTGCTTTCTTGTTACCAACTGGTAACTGGTGTTTCACGTGAATATTTCATTCCATCCAAACCTGCTTATCCAGAGCAGGGCTGCAGGGAGGTTGGAGTCTTGTCTCGGTAGCCATCGGACGCAAGGCAGGGACAATCCCTGGACGGGGCGCCACACCTTTAGTGTTAAGATGTTTAACATTCTGTGGTGGGTTGGCACCCTGCCCAGGATTGGTTCCCTGCCTTGTGCCCTGTGTTGGCTGGGTTTGGCTCCGGCTGACCCCCGTGACCCTGTGTTCGGATTCAGCGGGTTGGAAAATGGATGGATGGATGGATGTTTAACATTGGTCTTATTATGAATCTAATTTGAAAATTATTTAGATGTGTATTTTGATTTATTATTATTATCAATAATAATAATAATAATATAATAATAATAATACTGTTAATAGCCAATCCAACCCACTTTCTAACCTGCTTTATTCAAGATTGGGTCATAGGCCAGCTGGACTACCAGCAATCATGTGGGCGCAAGGTGGGAACAACACCTGGACAGAGCCCAGCCCACCACAAGGTGAACATCCATCCGTCCATTTTCCAACCCGCTGAATCCGAACACAGGGTCACGGGGGTCTGCTGGAGCCAACACAGAGCACAAGGCAGGAAACAATCCTGGGCAGGGTGCCAACCCACCGCAGGACACAAGGTGAACATGCACATTATTATTATTATTATTCACGTTTTTGTATCAGTTTATTCTAATACTAAAATAAAGCCATTCAGGATTCAACCAACCTGATTTTATTTTGTGCTGTTCACAACATTTTGCAGAATTTGTGTGCTGTTAGACATTTTGTCTTTTCTATCTGAACCTAGTTTCTTCTTCTTCTTCACCTTGTGACACCTCACAGCTTTGATTCCAATTCTGCACTTATGGGGTGAACTGATCAGGAGGGTGAGACAGAGGAGGTGAGTCAGGGGGAGAACTTGGGTTCTTGGTCTGAATATTAACATCAGCAAAACCAAGGAAGTGGTCATTATCATTCACTGTACCAAAGAGCCTCTTTGACTTTCAACTAATAAGAGAGTGGATGTGGAGGGGGTGTACTGCTACAGTTACTTGGGGGTCCACATTAATGACAGGTTGGACTGGTCTCGGAACACAAAGGAAGTACAGAAGAAAAGAATGGCAGAGTCTTTTTTTCTTGGGAGACTGCAATGCTTTAATACAGTGGTGTGAAAAACTATTTGCCCCCCTTCCTGATTTCTTATTCTTTTGCATGTTTGTCACACAAAATGTTTCTGATCATCAAACACATTTAACCATTAGTCAAATATAACACAAGTAAACACAAAATGCAGTTTTTAAATGATGGTTTTTATTATTTAGGGAGAAAAAAAATCCAAACCTACATGGCCCTGTGTGAAAAAGTAATTGCCCCCTTGTTAAAAAATAACCTAACTGTGGTGTATCACACCTGAGTTCAATTTCCGTAGCCACCCCCAGGCCTGATTACTGCCACACACCTGTTTCAATCAAGAAATCACTTAAATAGGAGCTGCCTGACACAGAGAAGTAGACCAAAAGCACCTCAAAAGCTAGACATCATGCCAAGATCCAAAGAAATTCAGGAACAAATGAGAACAGAAGTAATTGAGATCTATCAGTCTGGTAAAGGTTATAAAGCCATTTCTAAAGCTTTGGGACTCCAGCGAACCACAGTGAGAGCCATTATCCACAAATGGCAAAAACATGGAACAGTGGTGAACCTTCCCAGGAGTGGCCGGCCGACCAAAATTACCCCAAGAGCGCAGAGACGACTCATCCGAGAGGTCACAAAAGACCCCAGGACAACGTCTAAAGAACTGCAGGCCTCACTTGCCTCAATTAAGGTCAGTGTTCATGACTCCACCATAAGAAAGAGACTGGGCAAAAACGGCCTGCATGGCAGATTTCCAAGACGCAAACCACTGTTAAGCAAAAAGAACATTAGGGCTCGTCTCAATTTTGCTAAGAAACATCTCAATGATTGCCAAGACTTTTGGGAAAATACCTTGTGGACTGATGAGTCAAAAGTTGAACTTTTTGGAAGGCAAATGTCCCGTTACATCTGGCGTAAAAGGAACACAGCATTTCAGAAAAAGAACATCATACCAACAGTAAAATATGGTGGTGGTAGTGTGATGGTCTGGGGTTGTTTTGCTGCTTCAGGGCCTGGAAGGCTTGCTGTGATAGATGGAACCATGAATTCTACTGTCTACCAAAAAATCCTGAAGGAGAATGTCCGGCCATCTGTTCGTCAACTCAAGCTGAAGCGATCTTGGGTGCTGCAAAAGGACAATGACCCAAAACACACCAGTAAATCCACCTCTGAATGGCTGAAGAAAAACAAAATGAAGACTTTGGAGTGGCCTAGTCAAAGTCCTGACCTGAATCCAATTGAGATGCTATGGCATGACCTTAAAAAGGCGGTTCATGCTAGAAAACCCTCAAATAAAGCTGAATTACAACAATTTTGCAAAGATGAGTGGGCCAAAATTCCTCCAGAGCACTGTAAAAGACTCATTGCAAGTTATCGCAAACGCTTGATTGCAGTTATTGCTGCTAAGGGTGGCCCAACCAGTTATTAGGTTCAGGGGGCAATTACTTTTTCACACAGGGCCATGTAGGTTTGGATTTTTTTTTTCTCCCTAAATAATAAAAACCACCATTTACAAACTGCATTTTGTGTTTACTTGTGTTATATTTGACTAATGGTTAAATGTGTTTGATGATCAGAAACATTTTGTGTGACAAACATGCAAAAGAATAAGAAATCAGGAAGGGGGCAAATAGTTTTTCACACCACTGTATGCGTAGTGACGTCCTTAACATCTTCTACAACTCTGTGATGGTCAGTGTGGTGTGCTGGGCTGGTTACATCAATTCTAGAGAGGACCACCGAATCAACAAGCTGATTAAGAAGGCAGGCTCAGTTATGAGATGCGCTCTGGACCCCATCAATGTAGTAGTGAAGGAGAGAGTTAAAACAAAGCTGAGTGCCATTATGAA
Source organism: Erpetoichthys calabaricus (assembly GCF_900747795.2). Lineage (NCBI taxonomy): Eukaryota > Metazoa > Chordata > Cladistia > Polypteriformes > Polypteridae > Erpetoichthys > Erpetoichthys calabaricus. The sequence goes on along the minus strand of NC_041410.2, from coordinate 4,731,346 downwards.
CAACGCTGCACATCCAGCTTTTGACACACCAACACTGAGGATCTTCAGACGATGACTTATCCAGTAGAAGTGTGTCAAGAAACATGATGGGGGGGGGGGCTCCTTTATACCAACAGCAATATACCTGAATAGCACCTGAGCGAGACTGGGACTGCTGTTAATTTTCATGCTTTATAGTCATTCTGGTGTGTGTTCAGACAAAAGTGTATGTGTATATTTATTTATTTACTTCTTTATCTGTATTTAACTATTTAAAGAGCTTCCATAAAGAGCCACATGTACCACTATATCTATTTATGATATAGTGCCTTTCATATCTATCTATCATATAGTGCCTTTCATATCTATCTATCAGATAGATAGATAGATAGATATGAAAGGCACTATATGATAGATAGATTGAAAGGCACTATATGTCTGTTTTTCACCTGCATTTTTTAATTACTCTTTAATTTAATATTTTTGCTGCTGGAGTATGTGAATTTCCCCCTGGGATTAATAAAGTATCTATCTATCTATCTATCTATCTATCTATCTATCTATCTATCTATCTATCTATCTATCTATCTATCTATCTAATTTAATGATATTTATCAGCACAAGTTTTATTAAGTTCACAAATCCTGAGCTGATATTTAGCCCTTGATGGCTGGCAGGACCGCATTTCTGCCCCGAGGTGAAAGCCAAGGACACATAAAACAAATGTCAAGTCGTCCTGATCTGTTTGATCTGCTAGCCACATCCTGTTGTTTAAAGCTAAACATGCTAAGCTAAATGTTGTTTTTTTTTTCTTGCTTCAAATTTATTTATGCAAACATAAAAAAAGCAAAATGAGCTCTGTCACAAAGATGGTGTCACTTATCAGAAAAATGTCCCTGCTTAGAGCTTAGACGGAGCTTACTTCGTATTTTTAGGACGCTGTAAATGAGGCGTTTCAAAGCCAATGGTGTCAACTGCACTTTTAAAAATATTCGGTTTACATGCTGAATCTAACTGAGGAGATCTTCTCAGTCCAAAATCCACCCAGGGGTGCAAATACGGTGTTATGTAAAGTGTGTGTTGCATAGGGAGTCCGCAACCACTAAGGGGGCCACATGAAGATGCTTGAAAGCCTCTGCCTTTATAATGGCTTCATGTTCAGGGCTTGACTTATCTTCATTTTAGCTTGAAGTGCATCAGGGCAGAGGTTGTGGTCTGCCACCAAGTCGCGAGATTGCCCTCCATATTAAGTCAGCACTTCTTTAACCGGTTTCTTTTATTACTGTCGTGATGAAAGACACGGATGGACTGGCATGCCTTTCCCTCACCTGGGCAGGAGGCCATCATAATGGATGGAAACAACAAGGGTGGATGTGGTGTCCCCACTGCACACTGAACAACAAGCCACCATGGATGGATGGGCACCCCAGCTGGGATGGGTGCTGTTCCCGGTCTCATTTGGGAGATGGTGGAACAGGTGTCTCCCCCCCCGCCCCCCCCCCCCTGTGTGCTCAGTGCCAGTGCTCCTCTGGTATGGACAGGGCTGCATGGTGTCCCTGGGTACCACCAGGGGGCACTGCCAGGGGAAGACTTAGTTGTTTTATGGAAGCTCGGCCTGCCTCCTGGGGTCAATGCTGTGGCTTCCTAGTCAAGCCTAAAAGAAGCCGCTTTCACCCAGGGGCACAAATAGGGGGTACGTCGAGCATGCTTCACTTTGCATAGGGGACCCCAAGAAGGTGCATAAGAACATAAGGAACCTGAGAAACGAGAGGAGCCCAATCCTTCCATTTGTCACTCATTTGTTTTGCTAATAGCTCAGCCATCCTAAAATCTCCTTCAAGTTTCAAGGCGAAGGTTTCTGCTTCAACTCCGTGGATCGGTGGTTTGTTTCAGATTCCCACAACCCTTTGCATGAAGAAGTGTTTCCCAGCCTCAGTCCTAAATGCACTTCCACTTCATGTCCACCAATGTCCTCGACTATGCAATTCACCCTTAAGCTGAAAGAGTTCTGCCAGGACTCGTGAAGGATATCCACCCAGACACAGCGCCCACCCATTAGTGCCTCCCAGCTGGGCCAGGGAGCACTGTCCACCCCGGCCAGGATATCAGTCCATCCATGATGTCCATCAATGAGCATATGGAAAAAGGAGACTTGAGGCACTTCCAACAGATAGTAAATAAAAAGGGCAGATTCAATGGGATTTTATTAAGGAATGTTAAAGTTTTAAACATTTACAGTTACAGGTTAGGAGAAAAGAGAGCAAAACATTTAAGAGTTTCACTTGTGTGTTAAACATTACAAGAACAGCAATGCCACCCGAGAGATCCTGCCAACCGTTGCAAAGCTCTTCAGCTATCAAAGTTCATTGTAATGTATGACACTTCTCAGGAACTATTTTCACTTCTTTAATTAAAGTGAAAGAATCGTTCAAGCATAAATAGTGAAAATACCGAGTTGTGCTGGTGCTTCTCGTTTATTCACATGTGGGTGTTCACAAAATCCCAGCTAAACCGACAAACCACCAAAAGCTTAAAACAGCTTGGGCTTCAAATCTGATGGCAGTTTGGAGGTGAAAGATGACAAAAAATAAAGACCCAAACCAAACCTATTTAGCCGACACCTCTATATGAGGCAAATGAAACGACCAGGGTGCGTTTACGAGGGGTATTTTTAAACACTGGAGCACAAGCAGGTGAAGTGACTCACTCAGGGTCACACAGCGAAGCAGAGGCAGGAAATGAACTGGCAGCCTTGTGGTTTACAATAACACGTGGGCACCAAAAAAGGGGGGCTATGAGATGGACAACTCAGGTAGACAGGTGGGATGCAACTGTAGGACTGATGGATAGAAAGGCGCTATATTACAGAGAGACCAATATAAAAGGCACTCAACAATACATAGAAAGATGGTACGATAAGGATGTTCTGTTGCTCTAATATGCTCTAATATGAAAGGAGCTAGAACAATGTGAAGAGCAAAATATAACGATATAAAAGTTCAGTTCAGCTATATACTGTTTAAAACTTAATTATGTTAGAAATTGAAGTTTGAACAGACACGTGCTTTGTCTTCTTTTTAACAGCTCAACTTTAGCACTTTAACTATAATAACGCAGTATACACTGCCCTCTACAGGTCAAATTCATAGGAACGATGTGAATAAATAATAATACCTACAGCTGATGTGAGACAATAAATCAAACTATTAAAAAAAACAACATTCAATAAGTTAGGAAAGGCACTATATGATTGATAGATAGATAATTAATTATTCTTAATTCTTTATTTATTTGTCACATACATAGTTATACAGGACAACACGCAGTGAAATGCATCTTTTCGCATACTCCTTGGGGTCAGAGCGCAGGGTCAGCCATTGTACAGCGCCCCTGGAGCAATTGAAGGTTAAGGACATTGCTCAAGGGCCCAGCAGAGTGGCATCTCTTTTGGCAGTGACGGGGATTCAAACTGGCAACCTTCGGGATGCCAGTGCAGATCCTTAGCCTCAGAGCCACCACTCCGCCCCAACATAGATAGATAGATAGGAAATGCACTATATGTAAGATAGATAGATAGATAATATGAAAGGCACTATATAAGAGATAGATAGATGTGAAAGGCACTGTAAGATAGATATATAGATAGGAAAGGCACTATATGTAAGATAGATAAATAGATAGATGTGAAAGGCACTGTATAATAGATAGATAGATATATAGATAGGAAAAGCAATATATGTAAGATAGATAGATAATATGAAAGGCACTATATAAGAGAGAGATAGATGTGAAAGGCACTGTAAGATAGATAGATAATATGAAAGGCACAATATAAGAGATAGATAGATAGGAAAGGCACTATATGTAAGATAGATAGATAGTTAGATAGATGTGAAAGGCACTATATAAGAGATAGATAGATAGATGTGAAAGGCACTATATGATAGACAAATAGATAGATAGGAAAGGCACTAAATAATTAATAGATAAATATTATAACAACAAACCCCTCCAACGTACACAAGAAGTACAAAAAAGGAAAAAAAAATTCTCATTTGGCTAATGGTAAGAGGGCAGTCACAGTGAGGCACTATAACGGCATATTGCTGTAGATATGAAGCCCCCCCGGCCCCCCCAGTAGCTTTTCTTGACACACTTGTATTGAATACTTTGATGTCTGAAAGTCCTCAGTGTAGGTGCGGCTCAGAGAAGACGTCAGTGATCACTTGACTCTCCGCTCCACTGTGACCTCCAGGGGTGCCCAGAGGCTGGTCCATAACTGAATCTGCCTCCTTAATCAGCTTGTTGATTTCGTGGGCCTCTCTTGAGATGATGTTACAGTCTCCCCCGCCATACTGGCTATCTCTGAATTCTAGAACATTAAAAACATGTTACTGCCCACTTTTAAAGAGCGCACTCTCCTAAGATAGAAGAGCCTGCTCTGGCCCTGTGGTTACAGTCACTGCCCATTCACAGCTTGCACTATACTGGCAAAGTCTGGCCATTCTCCATTTGTCTGAGTGAGTCTGTTTTCTGCAGGTGCTCTTGTTTTTCTTCCCGGTCCTAAATGATTGCTTAGGGTACACCTGGAGGGTTCCTTCACTCTATGCAGATAGGGGGCGCTCTTGCGAATGCTTTCTTGACTTTCCTCCGCAGTTATTTGGAACACCAGCGGTGCTCAGTATAAACTGACTTGCAACAGGAAGTGACCACTCATTTATCGTCCCGTAACTGAGGGAACTGAACCTCCTAATAAGAACACAAACCCGCCAACTCTTGTCTGCACCCGAGTGTGGCCGTTGTCCTCTTTGTACATGAGCCCTGTGTTGGTGTGCAGTCTAAACCCCCCCCCCCCAACCCCCCCATCTTCAAAGACGTCTGTGACACGGTGATTGGTGGCTCTAAATAGTCCCAGTCTGAGTGTGTGAGTCACTGTGATAGACTGGCACCCACCCTGTCCAGGGCTGCTTCCTGCCATGTGTCCAGTGCTACCAGCGTTGGCTTTGGCTCCCTGCATCCCTTTACTGGATTGAGTGAATTTGAGAGTTTGATTATGTTTTGATTTGATTTAATTTGATATACTTTGTTAACCCTAGTGGGGAAATGACCTTTTTGCTTAACCTTTGAGGGTCAAAGTGCAGGGTCAGCAATTATTCAGTGCCCCGGAGCAATTTTCGTGTTAAGGATCTTTTTACAATAGGAACGTATAGATGTGAAACACACAATATGAAGGACAGATGAAAAGGGGACTAAATATTAGATAAGTGTAACTGCAAAGTCGGAAGTTTTCTTTCTTTCTTTTTAGATATTCTGGTGTATATTCAGACTTTGTGAGTGCGTATTTATTTATTTATGTATTTGTATATTTATTTTTAATGAACTTCTGTAAAAAGGCAAATTTCCCCTGGGGACAAAAATAGGTCCATCTGTCCCTCATAAAGCATTTCCTATCTATCTGGCTTTGTATCTTGATTTTATATAGTGCCTTTCCTATCTATCTATGTGTCTTCATTTTATATAGTGCCTATCTATCTATGTATCTTTGTGTCATGATTTTATATAGTGCCTTTCCTATCTATTAATTATAAAGCAGGTTTCATAGCTATCTGACTATGTGTCTTGATTCTATGTAGTCCTCTTTCTTTCTTTCTTTCTTTCTTTCTTTCTTTCTTTCTTTCTTTCTTTCTTTCTTTCTTTCTTTCAGTATGATTACCTATGGACGTTAAATATACAAAGGGGCCAATTTCAGGGTGTAATCCGTATCTAAAATCAGGAATATTTGCCTCTGACTAAGGAACAGTTTGGAGTAGTGTAGACCCCTCAGCCGCAGTGTTAGTCCTTCCTCATTCAGCTGAGTCATTTTGCTCAATACAGCTCCAGTGAGCTGTAAACTTCCATTGACGAATACTTTAAAATCATTCAGAACGGCGGAACGCCTTTAAAACGCATTTCCTTTACCAGAATATCATATAGACGCTGCCAAAAAAATACAAGGAGACCATCAAAGACCAAACGCTGCCTACAAACTCGGCATTTACTACATGTGGCGTCTGACATGCTATGTACTGAAACGGAATTCTAGGTGCCCTTATTGCAGTAAAGATGTTCTCTTATAAGCAGCTGTACTCGTGCATCACACACATTAAACTTCAGTGTAAAATCCATAACATGAGATGCCATTGCTAGCTTGCGCGTTCAGGAAAACCGAGCAGATTGCGAAGAAAAAGGAACACACCAGGCGCAGTGGACATCCTAAAAGAAAACAAGCCGCTGCATCGATCTCTTGAGTGCGATGTCCGCCTGTAAGTAACTGGACACGCTCCTGAGAGAGATGGGTATCACGACGCATACCGGTAGCCCCCGCGCTGACCCCCGAAGGAGTTTACCAGATGCGCCCTGTGCGCTGATTGTTTACACTGCGCTCTGCTGCGCTCCTTATCTCAGGCCGCCACTCACGCCGAGATTGGAGGAATTAGCGCTCCATTGTTTTCTTCTACTTTAATGACCTCCAGGGAGAGATTGCAGTTCGGAGAGACCAGAGAAAGAGCGAGCAGAGTAACACGCGAAAATCAGGGTCGGTCCTCACCAATCCCTAGCATTGTACTGCTGTTGCGCCGGCTTTCGGAATAATAATCATAATAATAATAATAATGATTAAATTTACTTCTGACTTGTAATTGATGATTGTTGGCATAGACTCCAGCTTCCCCGCGGCCCTGCTCAGGATAAGCGGGACTGAAATGGGTGGATGGATGGAAAACAATTTTCCAAATTATAGAATATTGTTTTTATTATATTGAGGCTCAGCAGGCACGATCACCGACCTTTTGGTGGGCACTCACTCAAAGGGAGAAAATGGGGCACCCTACAAGACAAGATTTGTTACGTTTGACCCCTGAACACAATGTAGTGCCCATTTTTTATTTTTGTGACACTAAATGTGGGTGTAACTTCGGCGCGGCATTTACAAACTTGGCAAAAAAAGAGTTTGTTTTATCGATTATTGTCTAGTGCACATCTGCTTCATTTTCTTAATATTTTCCCAAGGCCAAAAAGAAAAGAAAATAATTCCCCTCTAGTTACAGGGACTTTATTAGCCGGAGCTCACATCATAGCACATCAAAAAAAGATGAAATGCTTATTAATGGGTCAAATATTCAGGAATCTTCTAAAACTTATGATCTAGCATATATCATCATTATTTTAACTAACACATTATTACCAACAATTACACTAAGTACAATGTAAAATTATTGAATAATGATCTCGAAGTAACGCGAACAAAAGAAAAATAATAATGCGCTTTTGCTTTCCAGGTTTATGGTTTTTATGGCAAAATTATTTTAGTTCGGGGTACTGTAAGAAACTGCTGAATATCAAACCGCATCTGAAAATAAAGGCAACATGTTCACTCTTTTAAAGGGGACCCTTAGTATATACAAGAGCAATAAAACCGTCCAGAAGTGAAACAAGCGGCTGCTCTTTCCCTTATCAATTAGGAAAGCTGATACGTCTTTGTGAATGTAATGTCACTCGTCGTCTTTGAACGTGGACATTTTATTTGATCGTTCCTGTATAAAATGAAATTAAGACTTTTCACATTTCAATTGTATGACAATTTTCCATCAAACGGAATGAAGTAATCTTAAACCAAGTTTTTTCCCTATGATTTATACAACTGAAATTATTTAGATAGGGAAATAAAAAAAAAGTAGTCACATAAAGCGTAACGAGCACCAAGATGGAAAGAAAGACCGACACGCACACCGATTGGGAGTTAAGTCCGCTAAGGGGCGCGTTTATTTCACGACAGACGATTCACAGTCGCAATCCTAGCAGAGTCACCTTTCGCTATTAAAGCCGTGACAAATGCCCCGTAAAAATACAGTCCCTTCAATTACAGGCTATTCCATTCTCGCAGTGTCCCCTATCGGTCCTACATCGCGTGCCCTATCCCTTTCCGTCCTCCCCGTTATTATTTGCGGGGCTGTATTTGTAACACCTTGGGGGTCTCCACCTGCCTTCTCGAGCTTTGCCAGACTTTTAAGGTGCAGCGAAAAGAACGTCGAGCTCAGCACACCTGTGAACATCCGGCTGTCAATCACCTGCCAAGCCCCGCCCATCTCCAGGATGACAGTGCTGGCGGCTGTATGAATGATTTGTTTGAATCTTCTTTAAAAGGTTTAAATATGTCAATTTAATTACTGTTTAATGCATTTAAAGAAATATTTGAGTCCATTTTGTAAGAGATAGAAACATTTCAATTGAATGACAAATATCCATGAAAGTGCGTGTAATTTTAAAACACATTTCTTTTTCTGATTTGTACAAATTGTTTAGATACTTACATTTTATTAGTGTATTATTATTTATCATTGAATGAAGTTATCTCAATCATGCCATGCATTTCCATCCAATCAAAAATACCCAAATGGTTCGTTATACTGCATCAGTTCTGACAGTTACAAACATGGAAGGCCACTTCATTTTTCCTTTTCTTTTGGATGGTTGTACTTTCTGTGTGACCTTGACATGGCAAACTTGGCAAAGTAGGGGTGGGCAAACAAATTTGTCACAGTATATTAAAAGAAGTATTAAAAAAGATCAAAGGTTCCGAACCGTACAAAGGTGTGGCGACTCCTCGGACCTCAATGAAACAAAAAGGGGTGGGGTTTTTGCAAATATAAGATAATCGCACGGATAAAGCCCGCCCATTTTAAGTTAATTCAACGGTGCATAATAAAAATGGGAGTACCATATTTTCAGTATTAAAAACGGTGTTAATTTTCAGTCAGATTAAATTAAATTAGTACAGACAACAATCCCTGAGGCATACTCTTCTCTTAAAAGAAAATAATTTAACGGTTTTGTTTCAATATGATCTAATTGTATCAATGTGACATTTAAAGGATTGTCAGTATAACTAGAAAAAGCTACATCAGCAAATATGATTATTTTAAGTTATAGTAACTTAAATTTGATACATAAAGTGAGCATCCCCGTTCGTTTATTAAATGGCGGATTTTATTTAATATGATCTGTTATCATTAATCTAAAACAGTTTCAAGATGACTCGTCACAACTATGGCAGCCTATTAGAAAAACATGCGTGTAGTTTCTACTAATGCAATTTCTCGACAAATTCATTTACAGTCTCGGGCACTGTTTAGTAGAAATGCCGTGTGTATTGTTAAAAAGAAAAAACAAATTGAAGGACCCTTAATTAAAAATACAAATGTATAAAAAGACGCGAACTGATTTCGCAAGTTTAAAATGATCTGAGGTTGTAAAGGTGAAAGCACGACACACTTTTATCAGAGCTATTTTCATACTCTGTAAAAATTCGGTATTTTTAAATAAATGTAATTTTAAAATGTTATTTACGTATTTACAATGTCAAAGACCGTTTTTGAGAGCGCAAAGCGCTACATGAGACCAACTCGATGCGAATGCTGTAAATGGTAAATTAAAATGTCGATCGTGCTAATCGATTACAGAATTGCCCGTGGCGGACTAATAGAGCTCTTGCCACAGGTTATAAGGTGGGTTATAACTGCAGAATTTAACGCGTTAGTGAACATTAATTGGCCGTTAACGGAAGCACTGAAAAATCAAAAATTAACGCGTTGAATTTAACCGGGAAAAAAATAAAAATATGAATCAAAACCAACGGAAACACATTTTATCGATAATGAAATGATCAATAAATTATGTTATATATTTTTCCCTTGTAACATAACATGTATATATTTATTAATAATTTGAGAGTGGTCACTGCGCATGTGCAATTTTAATGTGCGGTAAAAACGATGTCCTGTCACAGAAACAAACACTATGATTGGTACAAATCCTCTGTAATTTTTAAAATCACTTGTTTTATTACTTTGCATTATTGTGTTGGTTAATCACAGCTGGCTGTGTATGTAATTTATTCACATTCAAGTATAAACGAAGCTTTTGCGCTCCGGGTTCGGATCTCGGCAATGGCGATCCTTAAACTGGTTGGAATTTCCACATCGCAAAGCTAAAATTGCAAGAAGTGGGTTTAAATTCGCTCGTGAAGAGTGCGCAACAGGGTCGGACTGTCGCCATTTGGTTGTCACCTTTCATGGCTTGCTACGACGTAGAACCGAACTCTTAACAGTGCTGGTTCTTAATGGCTCTTCACTGGCTAGTCTGGTTAATTTGCTTAACAAAGGACAAAGGCTTTTTTGCATTGAAAATTTGACCTTTGGGGCTTTGAAAAAGTTCATAATATGTGGATCAACCAGAACTCTTCAGGCAGGACACTGACGGGTCAAGAAAACCCGAGCGTAGCCCGTGTGGATCGTATGCAGTGAGTGTCCTTCGAAAATCAGGAACTCATTGGGATTTGACAAACCTTCTGTCAATGCTAATTTAAGAATCTAAATTAATAATGTCTGTTTTTGGAATCTTGACATGGATGGTTCTATTGGGAACCAAAAACGGTACCTGGCATCAGGGAATCCTTTATTTTAAGTGTGTACTCCGTCACAGATCGTAACAAAATTATATTGAAATAAAGAGTAAAGCCAAGCAAAATGACACCTTTTATTGGCTAACTAGAAAGATTACAATATGCAAGCTTTCGAGGCAACTCAGGCCCCTTCTTCAGGCAAGATGTAATTCTTGCCTGAAGAAGGGGCCTGAGTTGCCTCGAAAACTTGCATATTGTAATCTTTCTAGTTAGCCAATAAAAGGTGTCATTTTGCTTGGCTTTTCTCTACATTCATAATGGCTAACACGGTACAACACCCTAGTACTATTGAAATAAAGAGTAAAGGGCAACAAGCAGGAAAAATGGAGAGAACCCGCGCAGATTTTTTTTTTTTGGGGGTTGTGGCTCAGTTGATTGTGTACTGCGGCGGATGGCTGAAGAAGATAACAGAGATGAAGACACAGGCGGACTCGAAAAGCCTTTGATCCAAAAACAGCGCCGCCTATTCAGTTAAATAAAGCTTAGCTTAATGTGATAACCCACTTCTACTGAGAGCCATTGTATACAAACCTGGACCACCACAGGCACGTGCCGGGGTTTGCTGCTTGATAATAAAATTCTGAGAAATACTCCATCGGCGGTGATAATTACGTGCACTGATAAGTGTAAACTATTTATTTAATAAATCTATATTTTCAGGACTATTTAATACATGGGAAAGCAGACTTCCATCCATCCATCCATTATCCAACCCGCTATATCCTAACTACAGGGTCACGGGGGTCTGCTGGAGCCAATCCCAGCCAACATAGGGCGCAAGGCAGGAAACAAACCCCGGGCAGGACGCCGGCCCACCGCAGGGGAAAACAGATTTGATTTTTTTAATATGTGAAAAACCTTTTGACTTTTCCACACATTTAGAATAACAAAGTGAACATCTACATACCAGGGGCCAATTTAGTAATGCCAATCCACCAAACCTGAATGTCTTTGAACTAAACGGAGCATCGGGAGGGAACCCGTGAGACACAAGGAGAACATGCAGGGATCACCCAAATATGAAAAATCTGTATCCAAAGTTACATATACCTGCGGTTCATTATGAGACTCTGTGAAGCGCCTTGAGCATGGGAAAGGCACTATATAAATAATATATTATATTATATAATATGGGAGCGAAGGTCTGTGATACGGTTTGCATATTAGCAGCTGGAGATCCACAAAGGGAGAAAAATGAATCGCGTATCATAAAGTAGTTTTTTATTTCTGAGCTTTCAGCCCCTACCAGGAGCCTTCATCAGAGGATAATGCTTAGACATACAAGAATCAAAGGCAATATATAGTGTGGGGGGTTGGGGGGGGGGGGTTAGTGGGGTTTAGCTGGATCGCAAATCGCAACACCGTTAGAAGGAAGGACTCACGATCACAGATCTAGACGCATACAAAATCAACCGGACATACTGTACATTTAACTGGGACAATGTACAAGTAAGATTTACGGCCAGTACTAAAAGTGCCAGAGAACTGGCTGAATCTTGGCTATCAGAAAAAAACGCCATTAACAGACATTTGGACATAAAACCAGCATACACAAACTTAAGAAGAACATATTCATAATAAATAAAACGTTACAATCAATACCCCCCACCTAATTTTGCTATATATTGCCTTTGATTCTTGTAAGTCTAAGCATTATTCTCTGATGAAGGCTCCTGGTAGGGGCTGAAAGCTCAGGAATAAAAATTACTTTATGATACGGGATTCATTTTTTCTCCCTTTGTGGATCTCCAGCTATATATATATATATATATATATATATATATATATATATATATATATATATATATATATATATATATATATATATATATATATATATATATATAACTATTTTCAAACCCACTTATACTGAGCAGGGTTGCAGGGCAGCTGAAGCCTTTAGCAAATATTGGACACAAGGAAAACAATAATCCCTGGACAGGATGCCAGTCCATCACAGGGTGAACACACAGGCACACAAATAGGCCAAGTTAACAACCCACTGGACACGGGGAGAACATGCAAACTTCACACAGGCAGCGACCCCCATGAACCCTGGTCTTCTTCATGCAAGGCAGCATCGCTACCATTGTGCCACTTTACCACCCATTTAGTAAACCACAAAGGGAGAAAATGAACCATGTGTATTAAAACAGATTTTTTATCTCTAAGCTTTCGACAACCGACCAGGTATCATCATCAGAGGAAATACAGACACACACATATATATATGTGACAAGCTGGTGTCCTGTCTGAAGTCTGTTCCTGCCTTGCATCCAATTCTTGCTGGGTTAGGCTCCACCTGCCCTGTGACCCTTTCCAGAATTAAATGGACTTAGGAAACGGTATGGTACAGTTTATTTATATACAGTATATATATTTTTGTAGTAAGTGAGAAAGGGAGAAAATGAATCACATATCTTAAAATCGGTTTTAATAGTTTTTTAAATAGTTATTTTTATTATTATTATTTTTTCTCCCTTTGTGGATTGCTAGCTACAAGTATTCAAACCATATCACAGACTTTCACTTATATACAGTGTATTATATATTTATATTGTGACGCACAGCCGGAGCCCTTACCCAGCTGGGACGCCCTGAGCATGGAAGGACCGGGGGTGAGAGAGTATTTTTACAAGACTGTTTCTCCCCCGGACTCACAGAGGGCAGCCCCCTTGGCTTGAAGCGGGGCCATGGGTTGTGAGCGTGGTAGCACAAACTTGCTGGGGCTTGTGGCCACCACTAGGGGGCATCTGGACTTACACAGCGCCCTATTTGGCAGCACTTTTGCCACACCTAGAAGTGCTGCCGGAAGAAGCTCATTGGGTACTTGGTGTCCTTCCAGGTGCCAAAAGGGGCTGCAGAGTCAGGAGGAAGAGGACAAAGCCTGAGGAGGAGTGGAGGTGGAAGGACTGGCAGCAAGAAGGGACTGTGTTATGCTCTACTGTATGTAAATAATAATAATAATTCTTTGCATTTATATAGCACTCTTCTCACTACTCAAAGCATTCAGCAATTGCAGGTTAAGGGCCTTGCTCAAGAGCCCAACAGAGCAGAGTCCCTATTGGCATTTACGGGATTTGAACCGGCAACCTTCCGATGGCCAGTGCAGATCCCTAAGCCTCAGAGCCACCACTCCACCTGTTAACCTTGTGCTGTGTGGCAATTGGTGCCCTGCCTGTTTGTGTCAGGGTTAGGGTGGCTGTATACGCTATGGATATCTCAATATATACTGTATATATATATGTACACACACACACACAGAAGAATTTTTGTATAGATGCACCTTGAGACTATTGATTGAATAGCCAAAGTGAAATGTAACATATATATACATCTTTTCTGTTGAATTGCTTATTAACATCCCTGTATGCCTATCAAAGTATCAACTACTGTATTTGAAGAACGCATTTATATTTTACACAATGGCGTAATGTTTAGCACTGATGCCTCACAGATCCTTTATTCAGCACCTCACCTTGTCATTATTGGTGTGGAGGTTGCATGTTTTCCCTGTGTATGCATCAGTGTTGCTTCCCAAAGACATCACTTGGCGATTTCAAATTGGTATGAATGTTAGGCGTGTTTATGGATGGGCCTGTGCCATGTAAAGGTCCGGGTTTGTTTTTGGCAGGGGTGTGGGGATTTTTTAAAACCACTGTGTATCAATCCATCCATCCATCCATTTTACAAACCCACATATCCTGAGCAGGGTCACTGGGAATCTGCAGACAATCCTAGGCAAGCATCAGGTGCAATGTAAGAACAATCCCTGGAAATGGGACACCAGTCGATCGTAGGGCAAGCGCACACACACACACACGCACACACACTCACACACACACACACGCACACACACGCACACTAGGGCCAAAGTAAAATCACCAACTCACCTAACCTACATGTCTATGGACTGGGGGGAGAAAACCGAAGCAAACCCAAGCGACCGTGGGGAGAACATGCAAACTCCACACAGAGGATCTTGAATGTGAAACCTCCCATCTCTAATAAACAGAACAATAACAGAATTCAAAATATCTTGAAAGTTGTTCAAACTTCTAGTCACCAGGATGTCTTTTTAAAATGTCACGTTCTGTTGTGTATTACGAGTTTGAGCTGTGGTGGATCAGCAGCCCCGTCCAGGGCTGTTTATGGTTTTTCTGCCCAAAATTGGTTAACAAACTAGGAAATGGATGGATTGACATGTGGTTTAAATGGCAAACCTATAAACCCAATTTTTGCAAAATAAAGGAAAATAGTTTGGTTTAAGACTGTCAAAAATTGCATGCATGTATGCAGAACCCATTCAGAACAGGAATAAAATACAAACATTGAAATTAAAACATTAGTCATATATTATACATATATATATATATATATATATATATATACATACATACAGTCAGTCAGTCATTGTCCAACCCGCTATATCCTAACACAGGGTCAAGGGGGTCTGCTGGAGCCAATCCAAGCTAGCACAGGGCGCAAGGCAGGAACAAACCCCGGGCAGGGCGCCAACCCACCACAGGGCACACACACACACACCAAGCACACACTACGTCAGCGTTTCTCAACCTTTAAGTATTTGCAACCCGAGTTTTCATAACAGTTTTAATTGCGCCCACCTAAGGTTTTTTTGAAAGGAGCCCACTAATACCAATTTGTTCTTTTTTAATTAATGATATATCATAGATGCATATTTTATTATACCTACTAAACTTTTATTGACATTTATCTAACTCTAAATTTATTTTTCTAGTATCAGAATGTAGTTTAAGTTAATTTGTTTTGGTTTCAATAGATTGATTTTTCATATTTTCGATTCTTGTTTTCTTTTTTTCACATCTTTGCACCCCCCTTTATGTTATTTCGTGCCCCCCTAGGGGGCCCGCCCCACAGTTTGAGAACCACTGCACTAGGGACAATTTATGATCACCAGTGCACCTAACCTGCATGTCTTTGGACTGTGGGAGGAAACCCACGCAGACATGGGGAGAACATGCAAACTCCATGCAGGGAGGACCCAGGAAGCCACTGCGCCACTGTGCCGCCCCCACATACATACATAGATAATAATAATAATTCTTTGTATTTATATAACGCTTTTCTCACTACTCAAAGCGCTCAGCAATTGTAGGTTAAGGGCTCTGCTCAAGGGCCTAACAGAGCAGAGTCCCTATTGGCATTTACGGGATTCGAACCGGCAACCTTCCGATTGCCAATGCAGATATATATACATACATACATTATATATATATATATATATATATATATATATTAGTGGCAGATGAATCAGTGTCCCAGCCAGTGTGGACACAGCTGCCTTACCTGGTCAGGAGGCCTTGAAAATGGAAGGCCAGTGACGGAGCGATATCTCCTTTCCATGCCAGGATGTGGTGGTAGAAGGATGTTACAGCAGCTACATAAGTGATGCCCTAACAACCACTGACCGTCATCCAGAATGGATTTGGGAACCTGGAAGGTTAGGATCACAGCTGACTGCAGAGCATTACCAAAGCTTCCCTCTCCCCCCAACCCCACCCCATACACTGAGTTGTAGCATCCCATCTGGGAAGCCCCATTATGGATGCTTGAAGGGCACAATGGGAGTTGTGGTCCTATGGGCCTGCCCTGTCAGGTTCTGTGGGGACTGCCAGGGGGACCTCTTGGATGGTGATGTTACAAGGACTGTGGTGGTCTTGCCTGACCCGTAACTGCTTTCCGATGGGCAATAGATTAAGAAGCGGAAGTACTCCTGGCTCCACTCGACTCAGAGAGAGTTGGAGTTGGGTGTGAAGGAGAAAATGGAGGTGGAGAATAAAAAAGGGAAAGGAAGAAAAAGAAGCGAAAGAGTTGTGCTGTACTGTAAACAAAAGAGGTCCGTGTGGAGGTAATGTTTAAATTAAAAGCACTTTAGTTGAACTGGGACTGTTGTGGTGCAATTGTGGCTTGGGGTTTGGGGCTCAGTGGTGCCCCCTACAGGTCACTATATATATATATATATATATATATATATATATATATATATATATATATATATATATATATATATATAAAATATATACACAGCACAAAACAGGACACAGTTTTCTTGCTCAAATCTCCGGCACATCATCACCAACCTCAAATGAATTTCAATTGCTGTTATAGTATGTCCTAATCCATTACAATGTATAACAACATTTTTTAGAAAAACATCCAAATTCCCATATTCTCTTTTCATAACTCAGATTATCATTGTTCCAAAATATTGGACCATCATTTATTTTACATACAAAAAACAACTCCCAGTAAATGCCTCATCTCCCATTTCCCATCTCTCCACACTTCTCAATGTCCCTCTTCACTTTCCCTTTTAGCCCCTCGTTTTGTGCCCACTGCACATCTCTGGTGACATTTCGCGTCTGGCCTCCCATACCCTCTTCTTTGCCAGACTAATGATCATCCATTCATCCATTATCCAACCCGCTATATCCTAACTACAGGGTCATGGGGGTCTGCTGGAGCTAATCCCAGCCATCACAGGGCGCAAGGCAGGAAATAAACCCTGGGCAGGGCACCAGCCCACCGCAGGACTAATGATCATCCAAATCAAAAAGGCTTACTTTGAGCTCCTATCATTCCCTGCTAGACCCTCACCTCTCAAAATTAAATCAAAAGACAAACCACCTGAATTTTCTACCCTTTCCAATAATCCCCAGCAAATCAGCACACACTCGTGGTGTCCCGCTGCCCTCCCAGAAATTAATTAATTAATGTGAATTTCCCATTGGGATTAATAAAGTATCTATCTATCTATCTATCTATCTATCTATCTATCTATCTATCTATCTATCTATCTATCTATCTATCTATCTATCTATCTATCTATCTATCTATCTATCTATCTATCTATCTATCTATCTATCTATCTATCTATCTATCTATCTATCTATCTATCTATCTATCTATCTATCTATCTATCTATCTATCAGAACACGTGCCTGATGGTCTCCATCTGAACACAGTCTGGCCTTGGACACTTCCTCGTCGGTGACAGACCCCGTCTAAACATCTTCTTACTAACACAGTGACCCCCCCAACATCATCATCCAGTTTAAGTCCTTCAGAGCATCGCCCTGCCCTTTTGGCTGTACCACCGTCTATAAGCCCACTTCAAACACAACCCGTTGCTCCGCTCCTCGATGTCGACGGCGTACTTCTTCAATGGTTACGTCATTTCTGCTTTAACCCATAACGCGTGTTGGAAGATGTGGCCGGGCTTTCTCGCGCACTAAGCGAACTCCCTCTTTGAAAATTCTAAATGACAGCCATCGGATGCAAACCGAGAAATATCGCGCCAGTCGAGAATCGAGCCCAGGCCCCGTTAACTTCGGTCACTGGGTGGTTGGTTGGTGAAGACGGCTTAGTGGAGTTCTCTGGCGAAAACAAAGCGAAGTGGTCGGCGTCGGTTAGTCTTACCTGTAATGTGTCGATTTTGCAGCAGTGGAGTCCCGCTTATTTATTTGTTTTTTGTTTTCTTGTCTCCTTCATGTTTCGGTCTGCAGTCCCCGATTGGTTTGGAACTCTCACGCCTTGACGTCACAGTGGGTGCCAGGGGGCTGTTGGGTCTTTTGAACGCGGAATCGAACTTCACCTCCAACGCTCGAACTCCACGGCGGATTTCACTTTAAAAGTCCCCATCCTCGGTTTGCCGCTTCGTCCTATTCGCTTGTCATTCAACTTTTTCTCATCTGGTTCGCTATTTGCCGGTCCTCTGTCTGGAGTTTATGACAGTGGAACAGCGTTGGCGTTTTATTTTTTAGCTAAATAAAAGTCGGGGATGTTCAGGATCTACACTTTAAAAGCGCTTTCCAGCTCTTGAGATGTCAAAAAACGGACACACTTCTGAAATAGCTGAGTTATGGGGATATTTTAAAATACACTTTTTAATAACATTTAAAACACAAGCGATAGGGAAACATAACAAACAAAGCTGTGTTAATGTTTACACGTAAACAAATTAATTTATGGTATAGCAGAAAAGAGTGATAAATAAATAAATAAATAAATAAGACAGCGAGAAAAAAGCAATGGCCATTCCATGGACGTAATTAGCCCCATGGCAATCAAGGTCCGATCACAAAACACGAGGAACACAGGAGTCCAAGATTAAATCTATTTATTATATAGTGCCTTTCACATACGAGGGTCGTTTAAAACGTTTCCGCACTTTTATATTTTCGTTCGAAACGGTAAAGGCGGGAGGATTAGTACTTGGGAATTACAAAGTTGGTACGACGCTGGGAAAATTGCATCGCAAACGAAGGTGACTGTGTAGAAAAGTGATGTCATTGGTTTTTGAAATTCTTAATAAATAGAGTTTAAAAAGTGCCGAAACTTCTTTAACGTCCCTCCTATTTATCTATCGTTCTATCTAAATTCTTTCAAGTATATTCCCTTATATTGTATAGTGCCTTTCACATCAGTCTATCTACTTATATCTCTATGACTTAATTATAGGACCCGCTTTGGGAATCAAGGTCCGGTCAAACAAACAGAACATAGTAGTCCAGTGGATTTAGAATCTTTATCAAGCCTATCTGTCTAGCTTTTTATGTTAAATATTGCCTTTCATATCTGTCTGTTTATTATATGGTGCCTTTCATATCTATCTGTCAATCAGTGAATTTCACCTTGGGATTAATAAAGTATCTATCTATCTATCTATCTATCTATCTATCTATCTATCTATCTATCTATCTATCTATCTATCTATCCTATACCATTCTTGTTAATCTAATTGAAGATCCCATACATGACACCGCGTGTGTGTGACCCTGAGTAAGTCCCTTCACCTGGTTGGAAAAGACGAATGAAATGGACCCAACTGTGTCTGAAATGTTGTAAGTCGCCTTGGATAAAAGCATCAATCAAATAAGTAAATGTGAATCAGCAACTTCCATGTTTTCTAGCGTAACAACATGTGAAGCGCTGGTGTTTTAAGAGTGTTAGAATATACATATTTAACCCCAATAACTTCAGGCGAATAAATCAGTTATCTTCACTTACTAATTACTAGCAATATTATAATAATATTAAATTTTTTAAGAATTTGTGTTAAGATGAGTAAACGTGCTTTAGAGTCCGGCAGCTTATCTTTTTATGTATTAGTTTTTGCGCGTTAATTATTAAGGTTAACACGAAAGAACACAAAACAGTTAAGTGTCTCAGCAGCTTCTTAAGTGTCGGCCTGCGAGGTGTAGTGGCATATATTCCTCAATTAAATCAAACCAAAATGTTATTGAAAAACTGAAAAACGTCGTTTGTGCTGAAAGAATAAATAAATAAATAAATAAATAAATAATAAATTTCCAAATGAGACAGCATGCCGGCAATGGCAGAGTGCCGGGGTGCAGCATTACCAACATCCGCTTCTTACGGTCCCGTACAGGAATCCCCGCTATATCCAGTTCCACACTCTTAATCTTTAATGGCACTTTACTGGCTCCTCGTCAAGCCATTTCTTGTCAAAAGAACCATTTAGTACAGAAATCTTTAATGTCTAGTAGGCCACCTAGAAGGATACAGCAAATCAAGAACCTGAACTGAGGCAGTGTGCTTGGTGCATGCAGCAAAAGGCCTTTTACAATTAAGAAAGCAGTGGCGTTTTACAGATCAGTTTATCATTTATTCATGGTTATTATTAGAACCTGCTTTATAAAAATGTATTAAGGATAATTATTTAGGGAACCAAAACGTTTTCACTTTGGCATCGCTCTGAATAACCACATTATTTTGGAACTTTTTTTTTTTTAAAGTGGAGAGTGTGGACTTCCACAGCCCTGTCTGAATCGGCAAGCGGAGTTCAGCACGAAGGAGGCTGAAGAGTTGCAGAACTTTAAAGACCACGTCAAGTTTTTTGATTTGGCTTGGAAAACAGAGCGCAACCTTCTGCTCAAAATGACCGCAAAGCCACGCCCACTTCACTGTCGTAAGCGACCAATCAAATTGCGCGCGCCGGGCATGAAGCCGCTGCGGCGATTGCAGGCAGAGGAAGAGAAATCCCACCACAGCCACCCAACTAGGAAAGTAAATGTACAGAAATGCTTTGTTTTTAGGATCAAAAGTTTATAGAAAAACAAACAACAACAGACAAATAAAAAAAGCAATAGCAGATTTTATTTATATAGCGCCTTTCTCAAGGCAGAAATGCCTTATTGCTTTATATCGTTTATTCATTATTTTCGATTTTTCACAACACGTGCCTTTTGGTATTGTTTGAACGTTTTCTCAAAAATTGTAAAAACCTGTTGCTATGACTAAATAAATGGTCCTGAAAAATTAATGAGTGTATATGGCGATGGCGTTTTATTACTTTGTTTAATTTGTCGAGTTACTGTGCACTATGATTTGCTTTCTCTCAGTTTAATATAAATGAAGAATGTTCGTGTATTTATTTTTTCCTTGATTTTTCTGGATTTAAAGTAAATTGTTGTTATCTGTTATTATTATTTGTTTGATTGACTAGTACGTCGTTGCTGTGGTTCCGATTTACTATAATAAAATAAAAATATTTAAAAAAGAAGAAAAATGTTAATGGATGTATACGTGTGGTGCAAATCATAAATGTTATTTTTATTTTTATTTTATTAATTTTCATTGTAATCATTCCATACAAATAGATCAATTTATAACCCAACAAAATTGAAGACAAATCAAACCCCACCCCTTATTTTTAGAGGGAACATTATTTGTTATTAAATTTTAAAAATTAGATCAAATTAGACCCCAAATACATAAAATGCTGTTTTGCCGAATTTTTGAAAATAAATCCATCCATCCATTTTCCAATTTAAGTGAAAGTTTTAATATCCGCCTTTCAATAGTTCATTATAAAACGGCTTACCGAAATATTTCCGAAATAGTTTATCGAATAAATAAGTTCATGGAGTCAAATTTGACCCATTTTAGGCAAAAAAGGGATTTATAATCCTGTCAATTTATTTTCTTTTTTTGCCTTTTCAGACTTGAATAATGAGAAAAGAAAAATTGACGATTCTGAATGTGTTGCCATGTTAGAAGAATATAAGATGCGCTTTCTTCATCTGTCCAGAACTCATCTTAAAAAATCAAGGTGCTATAATGGTGGTCTTACACAGTGGAACCATTTTTTGATTCCCACATGAATTATGAATGTTTCAGAAAGAGCCTTTTAGTTTGATCTGTAAAAAGTTTCATAAATAACCAGGAACAGATGAAAACAGATGTGTGAAACACCAAGGGGTTTTTGATTTTAAGGCGACTCTTGCGCATAGAATCGCAGAGGCTCAGTTCTGTTTTTTTTTTTTTGCTTTATTCGTATCAAGCTGGCCAGCCAACCCTACATTAAAGATTTCTGTTTTGTTCACATATTAAATACTCTAAGGACCAACTTTATACGCAAAGAATTCTTCACAAAATGAAGTGGCTCTTTGTCAAGCAATGGAGCCACACAACCCAGTAAAGTGACACGACAGAACCGTGTAAGAAAGGCCACCAAGAACCCAGTGGTCAGTCTGACGGACCTCCTGAGAACCTGTCTGGAGATGGAGAAACTTCTAGTAGGACACTCCACTAATCTTGGTTTATAAATAAAAATATTAAGAGATGCCCTGCTTGTACTTTCTTCATTGGTCCGCAACTCTTAATGATAAAAGATTCTTCACCGCGATGCCATATTGGGGAACTATTTTGATTCTGACCCACATGAGGTTTCCAGAAAGACCCTTTATTAAATTAAATCTGTAACAGTTTCCATAAAAACGCGAATAAATTATACCAGGTTAGTGGGGTCGCGTTTATCTTTAAAGCTGGACTCCTGCTATGTGCAGAAACAGGCTGAAATCACATTTTCTTCATTTCGTTGCATATCGGCCGCTTATATTCTTTTTTCTATTTTCTCCACATATTAGGAGCCTTTTCACACCCCAAACAATCAAATTTCACAATCAAGGAACTCTAGCCAGAATGATATCGAGCCAACAGTAAAGAACCGGGATAGATAGATAGATAGATAGATAGATAGATAGATAGATAGATAGATAGATAGATAGATAGATAGATAGATAGATAGATAGATAGATAGATAGATAGATAGATAGATAGATAGATAGATACTTTATTAATCCCAAGGGGATTATTAAGAAGGTGCTGTTTGTGTGAACTGCGAACCCTAAAACAGTTTGGACGCATGTGCTTCTTTCATTATTAACAATTCCTTTTATAAATCTTTTTTTTTTTAATCAGGTGCTAGGTGTTTATTTTGAACTAAATATAACACTTTTTGAAATTTACGATGTGTTTATTTTCTCCCTACTGTACACAAATGATAAAAAATAAATATGTTTGAATTTTAATTGTATATATGTAATAGGGGTAGCAATAAAAGCTATCCAAAATAAGTCTAATGCATAAAACTATACCGTCAGACATGGCCCCATTTTAGTCGATGATGTTAGAGGAAACATTTCGGACGTTCAGACGGAGGGGGTTAAAATTTAAAATAGAATTACCCCCCCCCCCCCCGTACGTTACAACACCCCTAACACCTTTGAAAACACAAATAAACCAATCCATTTTTTATGCAGCCCCTAAACTAAAACGAATCTTGACAACTTAGTATAATAAATTAATGGCTGGCAATGAGTGTTGCCTGGCATGAAGCCGATGCGGCGATAGCAGACAGATGAAGATAAATCCCACCACAGCAGGAAAGTATATGAACAGAAATGCCTTGTTTTGGATTGTTTATCGAAAAACAAACAACAACCAGTAAACAAAAAGTAAACGAATAATACAATTTATTTGATATTTCACCTTTTGCGTGCATAGGTACAAATACGATTTTTCCTTCGATTTATTTATTTGTTTTTCACATCCATAAATACAAATAAATAAATGGCTGGAAGATTCACGCAGTCACGCCCGCAATCTCAGCCCAAATTTGACTTTTCAATCTGCGCTCGTGACTCGCGGGCTGTGACGTCGAGAAGTCGGCGCGCCGGAGGGGAAAAAAAAAAAAAAAAAAAAGGTCACGAAGCCAAAGTGCGCGACAGCCAATGAGAGAAGCCCGCCTGTTATAACTGACCGGGGAGCAGAAGAGCAGCAGCATTGAGGAACTGAGGGGAGTGCGAGCGAGCGAGCGAGCGAGCGCGTCAGAGAGTCAGAGAGTCAGAGATAATAAGCCCGGTGAGTCTTCATACTCAGAAGTTTGAAATGTAATATATGATGGTGGTCTTGGAAAACTGGGGGGCTCAATTTAACCTGATCAGCGCTCTTTCTTTCTTTCTTTCTTTCTTTCTTTCTTTCTTTCTTTCTTTCTTTCTTTCTTTTAGTTCAGCAAAGCAAAAGAATACGAGAAAGTTAACTGAAAAGTATATCTTTTTCTACCACTTTTTTTTACCAATAAAAAATAAGAACTTGAATGGCCAATTGTTGAACTTGCATTGATTGCTTACTTCAAAAGAGAATTGATGCATTTGAATATCTAGTGTCTTGCAATTAAAAGTTACCATCCTTATCATTTTACATCAAGGGTCCAGTCAGCAATGGAAATCTATCACTCAAGTTACTACTGCGAGGACTTCAGGACTCAGGAGGTCCCATCTGGCCTGGACCTGGCATCACAGGGTAAGCGAGTATTTGAATAATTCTTGAATCTGACTGTATTGAGATTTTGAGTATTCAATAGTCTATATGTATCTTTTTACAAGTCTTTCGATTGAATCTTTAAGAAATGATTTCACTTTTCAAAGAAATCCAACAGAACAAGCTAAAGAACAAAGACACTTTCACAACACTGGAAAAATTGGAGTGGTTTGGCACACGCATGTAAACAAGGGCACAATGAAGGCCAAGTTCTTTGATGGCCTGCCTACTAATTCATTCATTAAGGGACAGCACATACAGGAGTTTCCCAGCACTAAACAATTACAGGTTGAGGATTCATGTCTCACAAATGTGTCACACGTCGTGACGTCCATGTCGGTCCTCAGCAAGTGGCTTGTTCATCTGGTTGTGTTTTGCGCAACGTGCTGTCGTAACACATTTGCATACAATTGGATGTGAGTTTATTTCCCATAACCCTCCCAGTGGAGAGAGATGGAGATTATTATTTTTTTTCCAAACATTAAGATTTGTTTATCACTAAGTAAAGACAACATTCAATGAATATGTTAAGTAATAGCTAAGAGAGGAACAAGAACTTATGCTAACATTATGAAACACTCTTAATCCAATTCAAGGCCGCGGGGGTCCACAGCGGTATGCCAGCCCACTCACACCCATCCCAACACTCGCCTCTCTGGATTGGCTAATCCCACCTGCATGTTTTAGGGCAGAGGTGTCCATCTCTGATGACCACAGGGTGGTGGTGGCTGCTAGTTTCCCTTTCTGTTACTTTCTTCTTCCGTGTCCAGTTTCTGCTGTTAAGTGACTTTGTTTCCCCCTCATTTTAATGGTTGTGTTTTTGTAACCCCCAGTCTTCCTAATTGCTTCTTTTTTTCCCCTTAAATGGCAAACAAATAAAGATGAGATGTGAAATGAGCCAAGAGATGACCAGCAAAGTCAGGGCCTAAAACTCCAAACAATTTCATTCCAACCAGTTCCTTAATTAGAAGCTGATTAATTAAACCCATTATTTAATTCCATGGACCCGTTGCTGCTTTTATTCGGCCACAGCAGACATTTCTAAAACGGTTGACTTTCGTTTTTCGAAGAGTACCCTCAACATATTTTGAGGACCTGAGATGATCAATATCTCCACGGCCTTCACACTTTCTTTATTTTCAGATGTTGTATGACGGTTAGCTGGTCATGAGTCGGATCGTTTACTATCTCATTTTTGTTTGATTGCTAATTAAGGAAAAAAAATGAAACAATTAATTTGCTTAAAAAGCAAATGAAGACAACAGAAGTGGGCCACTAATTAAGAAAAGGATGAGAATGAAAACCTGTAGTCGCTGCGGCCCACCAGGATTGCAGTTAGGGGATGGAGGATTTTTTTCCCCCTCATATTCACAATGGTTTTACTGTAATGGCTTGGTTAATTATAACAGTTGGTGTTAGACTTCCGTATTCTCCTTGAATTGCCTCTTTAGGGGTTCTCTCTAACTTCTGAACCTGGTTATCTGCCTCTTTACTTGTTCCTACACTAAGTAAAGGAGGCTGAATGGTGTACTGGTTTAGTCCCTGAGCTTTAAACCAAACGGTTACTGGTTCAGTCCATCTGCTTGATCCTAAAGTTAGGTGCCATTTTCTAATCCACTTAATCCAGCCCAGGGCTGCAGGGGCCAAATCCCAGCAAGCTCAGGGCATAAGGCAGGAAGAAAATCTGGGCACAGTGCGAACACACATTGTAGTAATGCATTTTATTACAATTGTCTGTGAAGCACCATCTGTTGGAATGACAACTGCAGTGCCATTTTTAATACAGGCAAATACAAAATACATTCCAATAGACAGAGCACTGCAAAGATGCAAAGACCGGATACCAGCACAGATCCTTAACCTCAAAGCCACCACTCTGCCCTAAATTATTATATTGAGTATATTATTATGACTGTGGTGGGCTGGCGCCCTGTCCAGGGTTTGTTTCCTGCCTTGCGCCCTGTGTTGGCTGGGATTGGCTCCAGCAGACCCCCGTGACCCTGTAGTTAGGATATAGCGGGTTGGATAATGGATGGATGGATATTATTATGAGTCCTTTTAAAACCATTAGTATTGGACAAATCTTTTATCCTCTGTTTGTGGCAATTTATGGAACATTTTATGGACTACATTAGTAAAAGTTCCATGTGGCTGGTTCTTTCAGGGACCAAAAATATTAAAAGTGTTATAACATTGCTGGCAATGAGCAAGAGAAGTAAACTGATTTATGCACCTGCCATTCACCCGGATGTACAGTATGTACTACACCCTTAAAATAGCAGCATCTCATAGCAGCTAGACAACCTAGAAGTTACACATTTAAATTTACTGATTTGATTAACATCTTTATCCAATGCATTGTACGGCATTTGAGATACAATTGGTTCCAGTTGTTTTGTTTTTCAAATTGGGTCACAACCAGGTGAAGAAATGTGCTCATGATCAGACAGTGGTGTCAGCAGTGGGATTTGAAGTCATAACCCAAGGTGTTGAAGTCCAAAGCTTTAACCCCTAAGCCACACTGATAAATCATCAGGTCAGGTTGGGGAGGAGGCACTGGTACAGCCCATTGCCACACCCACCACACGATGAATCAGCTTGGGATTCTGATTGGCAACTTGCCCCAAAGACAGACATGTGGTCCAGTCCCACCCTTCGAAAAATGACCATCTATCTACTGAATCTGCTGCCAGGTGTTTTACGTGGGCATCCCCTTGGCCTGGTCCTCAACAATGAGCCGGATCCCCCTCGGGTAATGGCGCCACATGGCCGTTGTGCCGTAAGTGCAGGTCACGTGCCTCATTCGGGAATCCATGAGCAACACAAAGTCAAGACGGCGGTACCCAGTCTCAGTCTCAGGTCACTGGATGGCGTCCATGTCTCACAGACAGGGAGCACCAGGGCTCTAAAGACTCGGACTTTAGTTCTTTTGCAGTGATATCGGGAGCAGGGCCATCTTAACGCATGGGCACGCTGGGCCCCATGGTAATGTATGTATGTTGTGACTTGCTGAGTGGTTGTGTAGGTGAGGGGCCGCAGTGCACTGCTTTACCTGGGGGCCTATAATGCTGTTAAGACAGCCCTGATCGGGGGCGCCACACACCCCTTTCCGGTGACCTCCTGATCCCCATCCCCATGTTCTCCCAATCCTTCTACTGACTTCATAGGAAGAGTCACCTGAGACGTCACTGCAAAGGTGAGTTCAGTCCCCTTAAAATATCTACTGTTAGTTTATCTTGTAGACCATTTTTAATGAGAATACAATGCAGAAGACAATAAGACGGTAAGACGGATAGGAAGGCAGATCTGAAAAAAGTGTTTCTAAAATGGCAGTTTACTGGGCTGGGAAACATTACGTGACAAAGAACCATTTCATTCTGTGAAGGGCTCTTTGCATATGAAATCGCGTGTTTTTGACTTTGAGAAGCAGGAATCTTCAACGTACGGCAGGCGACCCAACAGGACACAACCGATCAAGAAAGCCTGAGCCGAATCTGAGCGATTTTATGCAGTGAGAGTCGTTTTAAAAGCAGGAAGCCGCCAGCGTTTGACAAATTTATGGCAATCTGTAGAACTTGTTACTGTCCCAATAAACTAAGGCTCTCTCTGGAAATTCCGTGTGGATGGTTCTTTCGGGAACCCAAAATGGCTCCCCTATGGCATCGCTCTGGCACCTTAATTTTGAAGAGTGTGACCCGGGCCATTAACTTTCTGAAGGCTGCATTGATTTTATTTAACACTTTCTGTGATTTTTTTTTTTTAGTCATAGTGGGACAGAAAGTTTGAGAAGAGCTAAAAAGAAAATGGGACAGATTTACATTTGGCCGATTTGACAAAAAAAAAAAAAGAAATCTGTGCGGGTTATAATTTTGAAAACGTTGAGGAGCTGTGAACAGTTTTTTGGTTCAGAACTGCAAAACTGTAGCTGATTTACTTAAGCGGTGCAAGAAATATTAACTGCTTTTTCAAGCCGCCCCCCCCCCCCACACTCATCCCCCCTGTCAATTGCGGGGGCCCAAGTGGAAGATGTGTTCACTTCCTAATCCTCATTTCCAGACTTCCTCTCCATGGAGATTTTGGAATGTCCTCCCCTCTCTCGTGCTCCCTTAATCTTGTCAATTGGTTTCTGGGACTTGTGATAATGTCAGATCCTTTCCTATTTTTGAGGCCCTCATCTCCTTCAAATCAACAGTTTAGTTGTTTTTATTTGGGGGGGGGTGGGATGGTGGTGGAGGGGGTTTACTCTATTAAAAAACAGCATTCAGTTAATTTAATGATTTAATGCCTAAAGGGCACGTTTTTAATCTTCGTCCTTGGGCTTCAGTTTGCTCCTTTGTGTTCAGTTATATTTTTAGCGCGGCTCTTATTTGTATACAGGACGTGTTTTTGGCAAATAAAAAAAAAAAAAAAAAACACGGAGAGCACCTCTAAATCTAGCTGTTCACAAAGTCCTGACGATTTCACAGATGGGGTGACTGCTGGTGGCATAACAGGCTTTGTTAATTTTAACAAGTGGCTCTTCAGGACGATGCCATAGAGGAACCATTTTTGGTTCCCCATCATGAACCTTCCAGAAAGATCCTTTTATTTGTTAAGATCACAGATTTGTGAAACACCAGTGGGATCCTGGTTTCAAAAGGACTCTTCCTGCATACAACGTCACAGGCCAAGCTCAGGTTTTCTTGACCTGTTCTTATCCTGTTAGGTAGCCTACTGATGAATTTTAAAGACGAAACATTTCTGTTTCATCCACATATTAGAAACCATTTCAAAGCCCGTGGAAAGAATTTCACATGTAAAGAATCCTTTTGACTGAATGACGTGGTCCTTCATGATTTCCACAGAAGTTCTACAGATGTTCGTGCACACTTGACACGGTTAATAATGGGGCTCAGGATTCATGCGTGTAATTTTTCAATGGTAAGGTACACTCCTAAAAATTAATCAGTATGATACCACAGGGTAGCCATTTTTGGCAGCTATTTCGTAAATTTCATATGTAGGTTCAGAGATAGATCATTGTCTATTTGACATTTTTAAAAAATTTTATTAAAATTATGACCTTTTTCTGTGTGTGTGTGAGTGTGTGTGTATAATACTAGCCATGCTATCTAAGACAAACTGAAATCTAAATCAAAGTAGAACTCACCATTCGTGTTTGCAGTGCTCTATCTATTGGAATGTATTTTGCAATGCCTATAGTAATGAAATGCACTGCATTTGTCTTTCTAACAGATGGTGTATCACAGACATTTGTAATAAAATGTGTTACTACAAATATTTGTAATATGCCTTCTGTTGGAATGTGAAATGCAATACATATGTCTCTTTTATATTCCCTTTGGTATGGGATTTATAAAAGCAGTGATAATTTTTTTGATGTGTCACCTGTTGGAATGACAACTTTAATACATTTTGTTATTACAAATATTTGTGATGCACTATCTTTTGGATTGACAAATGCAATGCATATGTCTCTTTTATAGGCCCTTTGGTATGGGGCTTGTTAAAACAGCGTTAATGTTTGTGATGTGCCAGTTGTTGAAATGATAATTGCAGCGCATTTTATAATTACAAATGTTTGTGATGCACCATCTTTTGGGATGACAGATGCAGTGCATATGTATCTGTTATATGCCGTTTGGTAGGGTATTTGTAAAAGGAGTGTTAATGTTTGTGATATGCCATCTGTTAGAATGACAACTGCGATGCATTTTATTATTATAAATGTTTGTGATGCATCATCTGTTGGAATGACAGATGCAGTGCATATGTATCTGTTATATGCCCTTTGGTAGGGGATTTGTAAAAGTAGTGTTAATGTTTGTGATGTGCCATCTGTTGGAATGACAACTGCAATGCATTTTATTACAATAAATGTTTGTGATGCACCATCTGTTGGAATTACAGATGCAGTGCATATGTATCTGTTTTATGCCCTTTGGTAGGGGATTTGTAAAAGCAGTGTTAATGTTTGTGATGTGCCATCTGTTGGAATGACAACTGCAATGCATTTTATTACTTTAAATGTCTGTGATGCACCATCTGTTGGAGTGACAGATGCAATGCATATGTATCTGTTATATGCCCTTTGGTAGGGGATTTGTAAAAGCAGTATTAATGTTTGTGATGTGCCATCTGTTGGAATGACAACTGCAATGCATTTTATTACTATAAATGTTTGTGATGCAACATCATTTGAAATTACAGAGACACTTAACCTTTTATTAAACTTAACATTGTCCAGGTGTAATGTTGTCTGGCATCCACATAAAGGTGGCACTGTCCACTGAGCAGAGGAAAGTAGAAGCACAAAGTAAGAGGGATGTAAGGGCTGGCATATCCAGTGAGCTGAGGTTTTTAAGTGCACGGCGTGGTCAAAACAAACTGACTTACCATTGTACCATTAAGTCCGTTTTAAATAAGTGGGTATAAAGGAGCCATCGTGGTTTTCAGTATGATATACCACAGATGAACCATTTTAGGTTCCCAGAAGAACCATCCATATGAAGGTTCCAGAAAGAATGTTTATTGAAATCCGTAACAAGTTGCGTAAACAGCCATGAACAGATAACAGGTTTATAAAAATCCCAACAGGTTCCCGATTTTAAGGAGACTCTTGCCACAAACAATCATGCAAGTTCAGTTCAGGTTGTTGTATTCTGCTACTTCACCTTCCAAATATTAAAGATTCTGTTTTGTCCACATGTTAGGACCCCTTTCAAAGCCTCATATGCGGAGACCCCTTCCCAGAATGCAACAGCTCTTTGTCCAGCAATGGTTCCTGAAGTAACCACTCAACCCAGTAAAGTGCTGTCACATTTCCAGGAGTTTTAAGAGTGTTTACTCTTAGACCTTCATGTTTGCATTAAGGTGTTAACAAGTTAGGAATCAACACTGGAAGGGGGGCCATCCCTCACACCCCTAAGTTGAGAGTTGCCACTTAGCCAGGCCTGCATCTTTTAGGATGTGGAGAGAAATTGGAGTGCCTGGAGAGAAGTCAATGAAGACTGTGGTTGGGCAGGGCTTGAAACCCTAACCATTGTGCCACCTGACTGCCCTCAGTTCTTTTTACGACAAATCGGGATTACTTTGAAACTTTGTGCGATGTCAGCCCACTGTCCTGGAGGCAGCAGCGCTAACCTTTGTGCCGCCAGGCCGCCCCTTCTCTCTCTATATGGATCCACATTCCATATCTTTGTTTTCTGCACTTGTGCGTCATCTTCTACATGCCAATTCCTTTCTCAAACTTCGGCCATCTCGTAAAGACACCGAGACTCTTTTGTTGTCGTCTTCTTTAAACTGAACAATTACTTTTGTAATCATGGCCTGGCAGCAGGGACGCCAAAAATAGAAAAGTGAAGAAAGGCCAGCTGACACGTTAACCCCTGAGTGTAAAGTGTACAAGGTGTTTCCTTTCGCTCCGATCCTTTGAAGCTTTTCCTACTCATGTTTGTGTGTTGAGTTGCGTTGCTTCCTTGTTGAAACTCCGGGCTCCAAAGCACTTTTCAAGACCGGGCTGTTTTCATTTGTTTGTCTGCTGACTCAGAAAGAATCGGCTTCCTTGCTTTGACGTTCAAACCCTTTCTCGCTTTTTTTCATGTTCCTTATCTCTTGGTTCCATCTTATCTAATAAAGGGGGGGGTAAAATCCAAAACTGTCTGATGAAAAAGTAAATAGTCTCAATTTAAACATCAAAATAGAATTCAATGAGAATCTTCTAGAGGAGGACTTAGTGTTTTCTGTTTTTTGATCTCCACAGTCCCCAATGGAGAAGAATCCTCTTTTTCATTCGACGCCCTTTGCTTCGGATCTCAGCTGTGTGCCGACGTTTACAACGGATTCGCCAAGGAGATTCCACTTTTTGATCCTAAAGGTAGGACCTTAACCAATGAAATCAAATCGACAAAATATTTGGAAAATCCATCTGTTCACTGAATCTGCTTAATTAACCCAATCTACGGGTATCCAGACAGCATGGGGTACAAACCTGAACGGGTTCACCTGAGGGCTTCTTTCAATCCTCTGGCCTTGTGCTATTCCAGGACTTACCTCCTTCCTCCTATTATTTATTTAATTCTATCCTCAGCTTAGGACATCCTGGGTTCCTCTGGCGTCTCTTCTCTACTGGAGATCTTTCTCTTCCTCCATGTCTCCTTTTTTTGCTTTATATACCCTTCTTCAGGAGGTCCAGGGCCTTCAGAAAGTCTTCAGAAATCCTCACCTTGTTCATATTTTGTTATGTTGCAGCCTTTTGCAACATTCATATAAATTCCCTCATCCACAACACTCAATACCCTAGAATGACAAAGAGAAAACAGGATTTTAGAAACTTCTGAAAATTTCTTTCATTTTATAACTACAAATGTTTGTCATGCACCATCTGTTGGAATGACAGATGCAATGCATATGTATCTGTTATATGCCCTTTGGTATAGGATTCGTAAAAGCAGTGTTAATGTTTGTGATGTGCCATCTGTTGGAATGACAACTGCAATGCATTTTATTACTATAAATATTTGTGGTGCACCATCTGTTGAAATGACAGATGCAATACATATGTATCTGCTATATGCCCTTTGGTATGGGATTCATAAAAGCAGTGTTAATGTTTGTGATGTGCCATCTGTTGGAATGACAACTGCAATGCATTTTTTTACTATAAATGTTTGTGGTGCACCATCTGTTGGAATGACAGATGGAATGCAGCTGTATCTATTATATGCCCTTTGGTATGGGATTCGAAAAAGCAGTGTTAATGTTTGTGATGTGCCATCTGTTGGAATGACAGCTACAATGCATTTTATAAGTAACTGATGTGACAGGCTTTACACACCTGGATTTGGTTTTGTCCACCATTTTTCTTTGCAGATCCTCTCATGTTCTGTCTGGTGGGATAGAAACCATCAGGTCTCTCCAGAGATTTTTGATTGGGTTCAAGTCCGGGCACTGACTGGGCCTTTCCATGACATCCCCACAGGTGTCGCTGAGCCACTCTTGTGTTCTCTTTGCTTTGTGAACCTTCGGCGCAGTCTGACGTCTGGAGCATTCTGAGGTTTTCATGAAGGATATCTCTGAACTTCACTCGGTTCACCTTTCCCTCTGCCCTGACTAGACTCCCAGTCCATGCTACTGAATAACTTTAATCTGTCTTTAAGCTCAAAATGGTGGAATGTTGCAGCAATTTAGTTGGATGGAGGCCATCGGTGGACAGCTATTTAAGGGTCTCTCTGGAGATGGTCGATTGGGCTCTGACTGGGCCACTCAAGGACACGTCCCTGAGACACTAATGTGTTATCTTTTGCTTTGTCCTGTTAGAAGGAGAAGCTTTGGCCCCACCTGATGTCCAGAGCTCTCTGAGCAGCTCTTCATTAAGGGTATCCGTTAAAACTTTCTCCATGACCCTGTCTAGTTTCCTAGTCCCAGATGCTGCCATCACCATCCTTCATTATTGGAGTTGCATTATGAAGGTGACGAGCGGTGCCTCAAGACATGATTATAATAATTAGAGATACTTTGATTTCGTCAGACCTGACCATCCTGCTTCTCACATTCCCAGAGTCCTTTCGGTACATTTTTGTAAACTCCATGTCTCTTTTACTGAGGAGAGGCTAATGTTTGGCCATTCTGCCACCAAGCCTGGATTAACAGAGTGGTGTAGTGGTGGTTGTCCTTCTAGAAGTTTCTCCCATCTCCACGCGGGCTCTCTGAAGTTCAGCCAGAAAGACCAATCGTATTCTTGGTCACCTCTGCCTACCAAGGCCTACCTTTCTCCCCCAATTGCTATATGAAGAGACGTGATTGTTGCAAACTTCTTCCATTTAGGTATTATGTGGACCACTGTGCTCTTGGGAGCCTGCAATGCTGTAGAAATATTTTTCATAGCCTTCCCCAGATCTGTCTCGATGAAAGTTGGAGTTTCTAAGCTCTGCAGGGAATTTCTTCAACCTAATGGCCTGGCTTTTGCTAAACTGTGGACTTTCTATAGACAGGTGTGTGACTTTCCTAATCCTCTGCAGTCATTTGAATTGACCACAGGTGGACTCCATCACACCTTGTTTGAGTCATAGCAGAGGGTTCAGTCAGAGTCAGGGGCAGATCTACCATTCTGACTTATTCTGAGTTGACCATGGGCCTGTGATGGCAATAGGACTTTTCACCACAGACGCTTGATGAAATGATCGATAGCCCACGTGCTGAAATCACCAAGGGGGACCCCCCACCCTGCTTGATGAAATGATGAAGAGTCTGCATGATGAGATCTCCGAGTGGCAAATCAAATGAAATGCTGCATTGTTAACAGTCTGATCAACTATCTCTTAAGGAGCTCCATTCATGAAGTCACCCAGGAGCTTGTAGATGTCTTCAT
Source organism: Erpetoichthys calabaricus (assembly GCF_900747795.2). Taxonomy (NCBI): domain Eukaryota; kingdom Metazoa; phylum Chordata; class Cladistia; order Polypteriformes; family Polypteridae; genus Erpetoichthys; species Erpetoichthys calabaricus. Next base: position 4,696,832 of record NC_041410.2, on the reverse strand, counting down.
CTGGGCTTGGTTTGAGGATTTGTGTCAATGTGATATTTCATTTTTTAAAATTTCTAATAAATCTGCAATGTTGTCGGTCAAGGGTAAGACAGGAGTCAAGAGGAAATGTTGGAGTGCCAACCAGGTCGCCCCATTTACTCAAAATAATTATTAATAAAGTAACAAGTGCTTGGTGGCGTGGTAAAGTAATAAAAGCCAAATGTGACAGCTGGCTGTGTTTTAAAAGCTCTGGAGAGCGGTCAGGTTTCAGGGTCAGAACTCCGTATCGTGGGTGGGCTCGTCTCCTGAATGAGATGCCTACTTCTAGGAGTGCCTTAATTTTATAGCTCCTGGGCCGGGAGGGGGTGAAGTCCGGTACCCTCTGTGGGTGTCTTCTCAGAGCTTTGGGTGACATAAGAGATAGAAGAGTCAGCGATCGCTCCCCCAAGGGTGTCCTGGTGTGGCAGTGCTTACTTCTGATGGGTTTGGAAGGTGACCCCCTAATGTGCATGTGTGACAGCGAAACAGAAGCAGGCGCAGACTCATGATTTGTTTTGTCCTTTTATTAGACACCTAAGAATGGGGTTAAGTTGGGGACAAAAGAGGTCCTAATTTTTAATTTTTTATTTGTTTATCCTAATTCTTACAATATACTGATGGTTTATGTCTTTCTTTTTTCTGTATAATAAAATCCAGCTGTGATACCCATCTAAGATGGGTTGAAATCTAAGTAACCAATGTCAGAATTCATCAATCCATTAGGTGACATAGGGTGCCATCATCTGAGGGGTGCCATTTATGAAAGTTAGAGGGTGAGCGCTTCAGACACCGGGTGGGGAGGGTCCTCGAATTATGAGGATACTGAGTGGGCACTGTTACCCACTGAAAAGTAAAATTGGGCACTCTTTATACACCAAGGGGTGCACACTCCTTAAAGTCTGCAATTTATACACAAAGATATATACCCCCAGGTTGTTGAAGTCTATTAATACTAACTACCCACCATAGACAACGAGGGGTGACATCCATCCTTATCACCTAGGGCTCCAAATGGGCTTCGACTGGCACTGAACAAAGTAAACGTTTGCAGTGCACCATGCAATGCATATCTCTTTGTTATATGCCATTTGATATGGCAGCGTTTCTCAATCCTTAAGTATTTGCACCCGAGTTTTCATAACAGTTGTAATCGCACCCACCTAACGTTTTTTTGAAACCCTAATAAAACTTATTCCTATATGTTTTGCTGCCGATACACCGCTACAAGTTTAAAATTTCCCTACGAATAGCGAAATTACGTCACATATGGCAACAGTCGTGCCCCCTTTTTTGTTACTTCAGGCCCCCCTAGGAGGGCACGCCCCACAGTTTGAGAACTGCTGTGATATGGGATTCATAAAAGCAGTGTAATGGTTTTGTGATGTGCCATCTGTTGGAATGTCAAATGCGATGCATTTTATGACTAAAAATGTTTGTGATGCGCCACCTGTTGGAATGACAGAGAAATAGCAACCGGATGGAAACATAGATACACAGACACTTTATTAAGGAGGATTTGATCCGAAAAAGAAACCTGAATGGATGCCAGTCTATCACACACACACGTCAGGTCAATTTCCATCCATCTCTTATCAGTACCTGATTTGTCCACTTTAATATTAAACTTCAGATTCACACAAAGCAGAGCCCATCCCACCATGAGGGAATCTGCTTGGGTCAGTTTAGATTCAACAAGTAATGGAATGTCTTCTGTCTGTAGATCTTGTTTATATTTCAATTTACAACGCAAAGTCCATCCATTCCAATGAAACAGGGTGCTTTGTGCTTTTATTTATACTTGGGGGGGGGGGGGGGGGGGGTCTTTTAGACTGCTAATCTGTCCATCTGTTCTTACAGATCCACCTTCCAGGGTGAGTGAGTGTCATGTCTGTAGCGTGCTAAGCTGAGCAGACCAGACATCCTCTTCCTGAACAATACGTTTGATGTCCCGTTGACGGATACCTAAATCTAGAATGTTGGCCAGTGTGGCCTCTAGGTCGCCACCTGGTGGATCCTCTTCAGAAATGAGTCAGGATGAGTCCTCCACAAAGTCCTGCTAGTTGATTCATTTGCTGTGAATGTGTTCACTGCCACAGCACTCGTCTTGACTAAGCTCTAAGACTTTATTTGTCAGGCCTTTGTCTAACCTGCTTAATCCAGATCAGCGTCGAGGGGGGATTTGGGGGCTGGAGCCTATCCCAGCTGGCATAGGGTGAAAGGCAGGAGCAAACCCCGAACAGGGCAAACACACACTCGCCAAACACACACTAGGGTCAGTTTAATGTCGGCAATTCATGTAAACCTGCATGTCTTTGGACTGAAGCACTGGGAGGAAACCCACACAGACACAGGGGGAACCTGCAAACCTCATGCAGGAAGGACTCGGGACGTGAGCCCTGATCTCGTTACTGTGAGGCAGCAGCACCTTGTCAAAGGTTGGTGCTGCACCACCGTACCACCCAAAGACCCCCAAAATCTGAATAGACCCCCCTATTTTTAATTTTCTTAACATGAGGTTTTCTAACCTGCTTAATCCAATTCCGAGTTGCAGTGGACTTCTAGCACCCCTTTGCAGGACCCCCCCCCCCCCTCCCATCCCCACACATGCACACTCAGACAGGGTCAATTTGGATATCTGTGGGGATATGGGAGGGAATCTGGAACACCCAGAGGAAAAACCACTTTTATTAAAGTTATGAACTTTTTCTCTGTGTGTGTTTGTGTGTGTGTGTGTGTATGTGTGTGTGTGTGTGATGTAATACTAGCCATGCTATCTAAGACAAACTGAAATTTAAATCAAAGTAGAACTCACCATTCTGTCTATTGGAATGTATTTTGCAATGCCTATAGTAATAAAATGCACTGCATTTGTCTTTCCAACAGATGGTGCATCACAGACATTTGTAATAAAATGTGTTACTACAAATATTTGTAATATACCTTCTGTTGGAATGTGAAATGCAATGCATATGTCTCTTTTATAGGCCCTTTGGTATGGGATTTATAAAAGCAGTGATAATTTATTTGATGCGTCACCTGTTGGAATGACAACTGTAATGCATTTTGTTATTACAAATATTTGTGATGCACTATCTTTTGGATTGACCAATGCAATGCGTATATGTCTCTTTTATAGGCCCTTTGGTATGGGACTTGTTAAAACAGAGTTAATGTTTGTGATGTGCCAGTTGTTGAAATGATAACTGCAGTGCATTTTATTATTACAAATGTTTGTAATGCACCATCTGTTGGGATGACAGATGCAATGCCAATGTATCTGTTATATGCATTTTAGTATGGGATACATAAAAGCAGTGTAATTGTTTGTGATGTGCCATCTGTTGGAATGTCAAATGCGATGCATTTTATGACTAAAAATGTTTGTGATGTGCCGTCTGTTGGAATGACAGAGAAATAGCAACCAGATGGAAACACAGATACACGTTTAAAATTTTCCTACGAGTAGCGAAATTACGCCACATATGGCAACATACTTCGGGGCGTGCCACACAGTTTGAGAACTGCTGCTTTAGACAAAGGTGCCCTCCAAAACGATAAAAAGTGAATTTCAGATTCCAAAAACTTGATGCCATTGGTTTCTTCCAGTGTGTTTAAAACTGTTACTGTGCCATTTGCAAGATGAATACTTTACAAAGTTATTGTTATGATAGAGACTTCAGTTATTTGCTCAGACAGCCACGATGAATGTATTTTAATGTAGTTCTCATATCTTTACCTCATGTCCTTCATTCATTTATTCTCAGGATGCAGGAGCGACTCCGGCCACGTTGATGCGGACACCACCTTGGATCTGCAGGGCTGGACAGAATATGCAAATGGTTGGTTTGAAAGTCTTTTTCTTTAGCAATCTGTCTCTCCCTTAAATTTGCCTGAATTAGCTCAAATGTAAGTCCAGTTAATCACGCCTTGAATTCAGATGTGCATACACTACGGTGGCAAGGTGGCACAGTGATTAGGGCTGCAGCTGTCTTACAGATCCAGAAGAGCAGCCTGCTCACTGTCTGTGGGGGTTTTGTCCTTCCTGTGTCTGTGCAGGTTACCCCGTCACTGCTTATCAATCACTCGAGGTCTCCCCCCTGTCTCCCCCAATACTTTAGAAAGGCACTATATAAATAAAATTTATTATTATTATTATTAACATCCTGGCTCACAGCATTATTGAACAATTCATTGAAACATCCGGATTGTCACGTGATGGCAGATTCCTTCTAAACATTTTGCTCTTTCGTTTTCTTTCATTTTTTTTTTTGTTTAGTTTCCGCTGGCAGACCCTCCGACCCCAACCAGAGCGTCCCCATCTCTTGCTATGAAGAAGCCGATTTCTTAAGTCAAGCCTATCAGACCCTGCACTCCGTCAACTCCAGCGCCCTGCACAGGGAGTACATCAGCAGCACCACCGTGGATGGCGGAATGGCACCGCTGCCCAACCAGTATCTGCCAGTCAAGCAGGAGCCCTACTTGAACCCCGAGCACGGCGGAGCCCCGGATCATGCAGGTAGAGATCTGCATTGTAGGAATTGATGGGACCGAGTTTACAGAAGTTGCTAAATGATTCTTTTCAGTTTGGGGATTTGACAGAAGTTGAAGTAGCCCTGATGTAAACGTTACTGTTGAATTAGACTTGATGGCACAGAACTTGCTAAGGGACACAAGAAGCTGCTGCTTAAACCAGCAGCAATCACAAACAAGGTAGGGACCAGCCCTGAGTGGGATGCCAGTCCATGCCAGTTCACACACACATTCAGAATCAGAAGGTAACCTAATACAGAGATCTATGGAGTGTGGAATTAAAGCACAGAAAGGAAAACCCACAGGGAGAACATGTCAGGTCCACGCAGATGGTGTCTGGGTTTTGAACCCTGGACTCAAGAGCTGTGAGACAGCAGTACTAATCACCAGGCCACTCCATTTCAAATTATTAATACATTCTTTCTGGGTTTAAGAGTGCCTGATCCTGGCAGATAATGATGCCCATATGGATTTGTTCCTGCCGATCTCTTCATCACGACTGCCAAACAACATGTTGCTTAATCTGATTCTACGTATCTGACCCCAGAACAGTCAAATAACATGCGACGTTGAGCAAAAACCATTCACACCTGTACTGTTACGCCATCAGAGGCTGATAACCATGGAGGGGGAAACAGGAGACGAGCTCAGACTGTAAACCTGTCACTCGAAGTGCTCCATGGGGGGCTTTGGCTGATTATTGTATATGGAACTGTCACCACACTGCAGTCCTTGGACCCCCAACTCCCCCCACCCCAGTCAAACTCCGGCAGGGACACTGCCCCTCATACTGCTAAGATGAGCTGTCAGGTTAACATTAGCCCTGGGAGTGTGCCCTAGCGACCGGCTGGCATCCCACCCAGGGTTGGTTCTTCCAAGCTCTCTGCAATGAATGAATGGAGTTTGGGGGAAAAATAGAAGGCTGGCTAAATGGATGGGCTGTCTTTAGTTGGGAATGTATGTTTAACCTAAAATTAAAGAGCACCACATTAAACAGCCTGCTCCACACTGCAGTGCACAGAAGAACACAGGGTGCCACTGCCTCCATATTATCATGAAAATGTTATTTTTACTTATTTAGCTGATGCCTTTATCCAAAGCGACTTGGAATGTATACCAGTCGTATCTCAAATATTGCAAAGTGGAGTACAGGCAGGTGAAGTGACTTGCTCATGGTGTCAGAAGTGGGATTTTTAATCCACAATTACAGGGTTTGAAGTCCAAAAACCTTACAGACTACACCATCTTTAGTAACCACACTAATATACCGAGGATCAAAGGGAATCTTTACAATCCAGTCATTAAAATGGAGGAAATTACAGATAAAAAATATCAAATGCGATATGCAAAAGATGTCATGGGGCATCATGTGAGCTAAACGACCTCTTGGGATCCTCAACTAGAATGTTCTATCTATTTATTCTATGGTACCTTTTCTGTCTATTAAATTGTGTCGTCGTCTATCACTCTCTCCCTGATGTAGCGCCTGTAGTGTCTATTTACCTATCAAAGTGTGCCTTCATCTATCACTCTGTTGTATACAGTGTGTTTCATGCCCATCTGTATAGTGCCTTCCACTCTTCTCTTCCTCTTCCTCACACTCACTCTCTCTCTGTCTCTCATATAATAACTTTAGCTTCTATTAATTATAGAGTGCCTTTCATACCACACCCATTTCCTAGCTTACGAGAGCTAAGTGACTTTTTGGGGTCCTCAGCTGGAATGTCCACCTGTCTGTCTGCAATGTTTTGAGCATGAACCTGAATTTGGGCATTCTAGGGTTCTGACTTTTTTTAGAAAGTAATGTCCAGATTGACCACTGTGTGTGTGTGTGTGTGTGTGTTTAAGTGGGCCCTGTGATGGACTATCACCCTGTTAAGGTCTGCGTTCTGCCTCGTACCAAGTGCTGCCAGGATAGGCTATGGAACCAACCAGCCTGAATCAGATTAAACAGGCTTGAGAATGTTCTGCTATTTCAAACACAACATGTCTGGTGGGTGTCAATGGAGTCAAATCTCCATTTTTTGCAGTGGTTGTATGTCCTCCTTGTGCCAGTGTATTTATTGGTTTTAGTGCAAGTTAGTGGGCATCAGGGCCATCTTAATGTATGGGCACAATGGGCACTGCCCGGTGGCCCCAGGAGCAAAGGGGCCCATGATGTTTCTGATGCTTATGTATGTTTTGAAATTGGGGACCACAGCACACTTCTTTGCCTGGGGGCCCATAATGCTGGTAAGACGGCCTTGGTGGGCATGTCTAGGCTGGCCTATAATCGGTGTGTGTATGTGTGTGCGTGTGTGAATGAGCCTCACAATGCCCTGGCATCCAGTCCTGGAACTCTAGAGATGGGCTTTAGCAACCTGTGGTTCTAATGTGGAATGTGCAGATTTCTATTTGTTTTTGGGTTTTTTTTCATATTCATATTTCATAACCCACCTGTTTTATCTTCTCATCTAGGCTGCGCTGCTGAGCAGGACTTCTCAAACAACCGGATTTACAAACAAGACGTGGACCCCTCATTCTCTTGGCAAGGCTACAACTACTCACCCGACAGCAGCCTCCTGCTGCCCGACTACTCCGCGCCCGCGCAGTCCGTGTCGCCATGCTGCCCTCGTGTGGCCAAACACAGAACGACAAGTATTATATCACCGAGGCACTGCTCGGAAAAGCCGACGTCTGGAATGGTGGCCTATTCAGGTAAAACCACAATCCTACTGAGATTATGGAACGATCAGCAGGGTTTATCTCTATAAAATCTCATTTAACCACATTAGGTCACTGGAGAAAACTATCGAGTTCATTGCTTTTATTTTCATTTTTTAAGCTGTGTAATCGTCAAAAGAAACAGACAGTTTACCAGGTGACTTTACACTTGTGTGAAAATATCTTCATTTAATTTTAACATAACATAATCAAGGACACGCCACCTCAGCCTTCACATGGGAAAAGCTGCTATTTCAGTGAACAGCCAAAACATGGAAGTGGAAGTGGAAATTACATTAGAAAGAATAATTTTCTTCACACTATAAAATAAACCTTGATTTGGGGCTAAAACCACAATGTCTGATATAAAGTAGGAAAAGCCAACATTTCAAAGTCAGCACCTCCCTACAAAACACCGGCATTTTAACTCAATGGAATGGGCAGCTTTACCAGGGCAGCTCAACATGGTGGTTTTCCTCACAAGGAATGACACAGTGATGGTGATGAAGATGATGATGACATCCCAAAAGATGCACATCGGTCAGTCGGTCATTCTCAAACCCCCTTAATCCATTTCTTGTTGTGAGGGTTTGCTGTGTTATGAACTAAAGAGTTCCCAAGCACAAGTCCCAAAAATACTCAAAGTGCACACTAGAGGGGGAAAGATCATCAAACCCTGGCTAGTTAAAATGAAGGAAAATATGAAATCTTTATAAATAAAATGAATCATTTAAAAAAATTCCCTGTGGCACAAAATAAGCTCCAAACAGTAGATGGGAAAAGGCATAGAAGGCAATACCTTCAAAATGCTGTATTCTATCCCAATAGCAGACACACTCCCAAAACGACATCCAAGGATGGTCCAAAATCCTGTAATTCACAAAAGGCCCAGAATATTCAAAAAAGGGAAACTCCCCAAAACTACGAGCAGATTTACATGAATCGCAAAGGACTGTGTGTACTCATCAGCCTTTATATGACTCATGTGGTGATCGGCAGGTGACCCCACCACTTGGAGGACCACCCTCAAAATACAATGAACACAAAGGATGATAGACAGATGCATAGAAACTAAATGATGAACAATATTAACATAAAGAAAAGATGCATTTGAACCCCAGCCTTGCGAGGAACCCTGGATGGAAAATAACATGATGAGTTTATCCAGGCCCAATGGGGATGTGAGGAAGGAGACGGAGTTGGCTGATGGGTTGTCCGCTCCCTTCAACATCCATAGTTAGAATAAGCAGGTCAGAAAATGGATATCTGTGGAATTAACAGAGCAACCATATTTTCAGTTTGTTTAGTAAAGAGTGGAAAGGTTTAAATATCGAGGATCAGTGGTAGCCCAAGATGGAGAATTAGATGCAAAGATAACCCACAGAGTGCTGTGTGGATGGAAAGATTGGAAGAAGCTATCAGGAGTCTTGTGTGATTGAAGGATTAAGGCAAGGTTTGAAGGTGAGGCTTTTTAGACCAGCAGTTTATGTTGTGGTAGAAGTGAGAAGGTTGAGATAGAAGTGTGGAGTTCCAAAAAAGGACAGAATAAGAAATGAGCCCATTAGAGGTTCAACAACAGTGAGAGAAAGTACAGGAAAGGAGGCTGAAGTGGAATGGAGATGTGATGAGGAGAAACAATGAAGATGTGGGCAAAAGAGTGATGGACGTGCAGAAGGGAAAGTGAGGTGGATGATAAAATAACAGAAGATTTGCAGGAAAAGATTTTGACTGGGGGAAGAGGTGCAGGACCGAGCATATGGAGAAGGTTGATCAGGCACATCAAATCCCACAGAGAACTTGATAAAGATGTGGTAAACGATTTAATGCACCACATATGCAGCCCCCCAAAACTCTGACTTGACTACCACAGTTGGCCTAATTCACATCACCCCCTTTTTTTTTCTTTTCAGGTTCAGGTCCCATCCAACTCTGGCAGTTTCTGCTCGAGCTTCTCTTGGACGAATCCTGCCAGCCCTTCATTAGCTGGACTGGAGACGGATGGGAGTTTAAGCTGTCTGATCCAAATGAGGTGAGGTCACTTGTTTTATCATTAAAGTCCATCAAAGGTACTTTAAACTCCAAAGGTCCTTTTTACTTGCAATGGTAGACATATTTGTCTTGGAAATGCCTTCATTATTAGCCTTCTTTTAATATGTAAATCTCACAATACTCGCCTCTGGAACCCGTACTAAGGGCTGGCAACTTTCTCTTAAACATTCATCACTAAACCTCTGACATACCTAAAGAGATGTCACCCTTAGTTTTCCCCACTCCATGGGCTGAATCTCAGACTACTTTCGCAAAGGCCAAGAGCTGCTCAAGAGCCCTGCCTGCTTCTGCTGAGTTACAGAACGTCACCTGCTGCCACAATGCTACCTTTGTGAGGCTTCTGAACAAGCAGGGCCTATCGGGGACAGGCCACCCTCAAATGGCTTTCAAGAAAGGATGGAGGACGGAGGCCAGGAGAACCAGCACAGCCCCACTATTTTATTCAACTCTTCGTTTTCCTGGAACTGGCTGTGTGCTGTAACATTTATGACAATAAAGTGGCACTGTCCAACATGGAGTAAAGAGGTAGTAGACCTCCACAAGGTTGTTGGAGGCTTCATCCAATCCAATGGTTCATAGTCTTTAAAAGCCACACCAGGCTCTTCAATAAGTTAGGCAATACAAGGCCTTCCACGTCCCCTTAAAAATGTCACTTATGGCAGCAGACTCTCTGATCTACAGGGACACACACTCCTCTAAATGGTCTTTACTCATTCCTTGAAGCAAACATAAGAGCGGCTTTGATTTCTCCTTCCAGAAAATCCCACACACTAACCACCTCTGTCCCTTCTTGTATTCTTTGAAACACACTCTCCCATTCGACGGAATTTTTTTTATACATTTCACTAGCTGTCCCCTATGGCTCTGCCTGCGTAGTAGTGAAACAGAACAAACTTTAAAAATCAATAAAACAATGTAATAATTTGTATTGAAAAGAATTTAGATTGATAGCTTTTGTATCCGAGGGCGTCAATATTTTTGGTTTTGCTATCAGGGTGAGAATGTAGCTGTGATATCTTCGGCAAAAATGCAAAAAGTTGGCAAAGTATCTCTGGCCAAGCAGAAGGTCGGTGCGCTCCAATGTCACACGTTACCACTGTATCTGATCGTGTTCAGCTCTGATGGGAGAGCGTCTGCCACATGGAGAGAAGATCACTTGGCTGTGATATCTCTGCCAATGAGCACGTATCCTCTAAAACACACGTAGCTGTGATCTCTCTCAAAAATGTCAAATGTTACTCTTTAACAATCTCTAGATGATAATGTCTGCTGAAAAAACAGGTATCGCTAGCTAAGTGGAGGCGAGGTACGCTCCAACATGTGGTGAGAGGTAGAGCGAATCAAATGGAGGCTGGCGCTGAGTGAGGAGGGTCCCACCCAGCTCCCAACTCCTGAGGTCCTGCCTCCCCCTCCCCTTGGCCCACAGCTGCTCTCTCAGATTCACCCGAATAAATCAGTGCCACAACCGAACTATGATACTTAGTGTGATGAGAGAAGTCACTAAAGCAACTGAATGTTAAAGCAAAGTATAGAAAAAGACACGATCTAAATCCATTTAATAGTTGTCTTGTGAAAGATGAACAGACAGACAGATGTTGGATTGTATATATATGGTCCATATATATATGCGGTGGGCTGGCGCCCTGCCCAAGGTTTGTTTCCTGCCTTGCGCCTTGTGTTGGCTGTGACCCTGTAGTTAGGATATAGCAAGTTGGATAATGGATGGATGGATATCCATGTGTTAATCTCTCTCTCTATATATATATATATATACTCTCACTCTCTCTCTCTCTGTCTCTCTCTCTCTCTCTGTATATATATATATATATATATATATATATATATATATATATATATATATATATATATATATATATATATATATATATATATATAATAGAGAGAGAGAGAGAGAGATTAACACATGCTCCATGGTTTCTGGAGTCATACATTTCTTCCACACTCCATTGTTCTTCTTCTTCTTTCCGCTGCTCCCGTTAGGGGTCGCCACAGCGGATCATCTTCTTCCATATCTTTCTGTCCTCTACATCTTGTTCTGTTACACCCATCACCTGCATGTCCTCTCTCACCACATCCATAAACCTCCTCTTAGGCCTTCCTCTTCTCCTCTTCCCTGGCAGCTCTATCCTTAGCACCCTTCTCTCATTATACTCAGCATCTCTCCTCTGCACATGTCCAAACCAACGCAATCTCGCCTCACTGACTTTGTCTCCCAACCGTCCAACTTGAGTTGACCCTCTAATGTCCTCATTTCTAATCCTGTCCATCCTCGACACACCCAATGCAAATCTTAGCATCTTTACCTCTGCCACCTCCATCTCTGTCTCCTGCTTTCTGATCTGCTAAATTAGAATGTAAGCCCGTATGTCCAAACCTGAGTCTTGTCATCCATATTCCCGCCTTTCTAGGTCTACATATAATGTGTTTAACTTGAACAGAATTGCATAATATCATTCACCGTATGAACTCTTGTCCCACATGAACTGCCATTTCCTAATTCCCACCCTCTTAATTATGGATCTTACTTCTTCTTTAACAATGCCCGGTCACTTCTGACTTTTTAAGTGCTTCCTATGTTTACTGCAGGCTTTGCCCCATGGCTTCTTCTTTAATTCGAAGCAACAGTGACACGTGACTGGAAGAGGTCAGGCCATTCTTGATCTCACTGGGCCCTGTTTGGTTCACTTCCAGGGCCTTGGAATCTGAGGTTTCGAGTTTCCTTTGTGATACCAGTTCCAGCATCACAAGCTTGGAGGAGCAATCTTCTTATATAATACACTACCATGGGTGTTCATTTGTCTGTCCAGGATTTTATATCACCTGTAGCTCGCAAACCGTTTGACCTATTGACCTGAAATGTGGTACACATATACTACGTGACGTCTACTGTCCGCTTTTGGGGTGATAGATAGATAGATAGATACTTTATTAATCCCAAGGGGAAATTCACATACTCCAGCAGCAGCATACTGATACAAAAAAAAATTAAATTAAAGAGTAATAAAAATGTAGGTAAAAACAGACAATAACTTTGAATAACGTTAATAATAATAATAATATGCTAATAATGTTAATGATGATTGACCTCCAAGGTTATTTGTCTTTTTATTTTATTGTAGAATCAACTCTCGGCAGCAGGTAGCAGGGCAGCCGTGTGGCGCATGCATACGGGTGCCGTTCTCATCCCTACCACCTTCACCGTCACTTCCCCTACCTCTTCATATCTTAAATCATTCTTGAGGCAGATTGAAGACTTAAATGAAAAATTAAAGAAAACGTGCTAAGTGATTGCAACACAAACACTCACTTAATCAGTTTTAACGCAAAAAGATGCCAACAGAAGAAGAGAAGCAGCGGGCGGCTAGGGTGGAGTAAAGAAGTGCTGCTCAGGAAGGAGCAAGCGCATCAACCTCTGAGCAAACGAATCATAAACGTACAGAGAAAGAGGATGAAAACTATAAGTCAAGTGTATTCACTGCATGTTATCGTTATAGCAGTGCACCATTACTGGTAGTGAAACATAAACACAGAGATAAACACTCTCATCAAGCACATTAAAACAGATAAACCAAACAACTTATGCAGATATAAAGCCTATTAATATTACCGTTCAGGCACAACCATTGACAATGGAGGACATCGCTTGTTTTCTCCGTGCCTTTTCTTTTCAGTTTCATTCCCACATCCCAAACACTTCAGACTTCTGTATTCCCGGTGACGGACTGGCAGCCCCTCTGATGTTAACTTCTCTCTTAGCTCAGGTGCTGCTGACGGCAATGGATGGATGGATTGTTTAATCAGATAAAAGAATTAACTTAATGTCTGCTTTATTGCAGGTGGCCAAACGCTGGGGAAAGTGCAAAAACAAGCCAAAGATGAACTATGAGAAGCTGAGCCGTGGCCTGAGGTATTATTACCACAAGAATATCATCCACAAAACCGGTGGCAAGCGCTACGTCTACCGCTTTGTATGCGACGTGCAGAGCATGCTGGGGAAGACGGCAGAAGAGTTGCACGCCAGCCTGAACGTGAGGGTGAAGGGCACCCCAAGTCCACAGTGCTACTGACCGCCGCTGACGAAGGACCTCTAGATACCTGCAGCCAGCTGATCGTGGCACAGCCTTTCCAACTACATATTTCTGTTGGCACTTGAAAGAACTTGATGAAGAAAGCAACTGATCTCATCTGAGATCCTCTTAGCTGTTGCAATTTCTCCACTAAAACAATGACAGTCTGAACGATTTCAGAAATTTAGAATATTATAAAATTATCTTAATAGGATGGAGGAATCTGGCTGGGTGGGCTCACATTAAGGGCTCCTCTGCTGTCGAAATCCAGATGAGATGATCAGCGCATTCTCATTCTTCAGGTTCATCACAAAAAGGCCACCCCTTCTCCATGTCCCAGGTTGATTTTTCACATCTCATGATGTCTTGGGACTGTTCTTTTTCACTCCATGGTGGGCACCACTGTTTTATTTACCTTGTTCGAAAACTCCTTGTGTTGAAGTCTTGCATAAGGCTGATTTGGGACATCTCCTTGACTAGTGAAAGCATCTGAAAATTCAGGAAGCTGTGGCCTCAATTTTAGGGGAACACACAATGGATGGTAAAATCTATGTTGTCCTAATACTGGCTATAGTAATAATAATAATAATAATAATAATATTAAAATGGATTAAGCAGAAATAAATCACAAATGACTTGTCTGAACGGACGTCCAAGTGAGCCTGTCTAATTGTTGCAAGTTCCTGCTGTCACCTTCAACACCGGCTCAATATGGCGGCATACTGCAGTCCTTAGCTGAACCCAGGAGGGGAGTGACCAGCTTCGATTGTGTTAATTTGCATATACCAGGTGCATGCTGGGATATATCAAGGTGTTCCATCTTTAAACTGTGTAGCTAAATACATAAAATTGAACTATAAATAGTGTAAATAATATTTTAAATTTATCTCCTGTACTTTTACTCCTATCATATTATAATAAAAACATTAAGAAGAATATTTTGGACTGGGGTTGAGATTCCCAATTTTAACCATCATTTTTTGCCCACTTGAAACTGACTATTAATTGATGGACTGGTTCTTTTTGTCTCTCTCTCTCTCTCTCTCTCTCTGTTATTCACATGAATTTGCACTTATATTTTTCATAAATCTCTATTTTAAACAGTGTCAATGGCACAAAGGTTAATGCTGGTGCTTTATGGGTACAGTATCCAGCATTCACATCCTGCACTAGATAGATAGCACTTTATTTGTCCAAAGGAGGAAATTTGGCTTTTTTACAGAGGTTCAATAAAGTAAATACACAAATATTATAATAAATACACACAATAATATCAAAAAAAAATCTGACTTGGCTAAAGATAAAAAAGAGCTGTCCCAGTTGCATTGCACTACAAAGTCATATTGGTGTAAAGAAGCCTCAGGAGAGTTTCTTGACACACTTCTGCTGAATGATTTGCTATCTGAAAATGCGCCATACTGGTGTGTCACACAGAGGATGTGCAGCATTGGTTATAAAGGCAATCAGTTTTTACTCGATTCTCTACTACCTCCGGCAGGTCCAGAGGGCGTCCCATAACTGATCCTGCCTTGTTAATCAGCTTTTTAATTCGATGGGCCTCTCTTGAATTGATAATGTCCGACCAAGCACACCACACTCTCCATCACAGAGTTGTAGAAGATGTGAAGATGTCATAACCGACATTAAAGGAGTGCAGGAGAGTCTCCTAAGAAAAAAGAATCTGCTGTGCCCTTCTCTAGTTCCTCTGTACAATACAATACACTTTATTTGTGTATAGCCCAAAATCACTCAAGAAGTTCTTCAATGGGCTTTAACAGGCCCTGCCTTTGGACAGCCCCCCTGGGACTTTCATTAGTTGTCAGTTATAATCATCATCAACATTAAAAGAAATAAACATTTGAAATACATCAGTCTGTGTGTAATGAATGAATCTAATATACAAGTTTCACTTTTTGAATGGAATTACTGAAATAAATCAACTTTGTCATGATATTCTAATTTTATGACCAGCACCTGTATATGGGCTTTAATTTCTGCATAGATCAACATGGCAATCAGTGAAAACAATGGTGCAAGCCAATTTCCTCTGCATAACAAATAGTGTAAACACATTTACTTTGAGTACTTTATTAGAAACCAATGTCCCCAGAACTTGTTAATTATCCAAGGAAGCAGACAGTTCATGTATCTCCACATTGTGTGTAGTTGAGATACTAAAACAAAGCAGTCTGACTATTCAAAGCAGGTGACTCTTTAGCTAGACAGGTAAATATTTATGTCCTGCAGATAGCCATCAGCAATAACCCATCCATCCATTTTCCAACCCGCTGAATCCGAACACAGGGTCACGGGGGTCTGTTGGAGCCAATCCCAGCCAACACAGGGCACAAGGCAGGAACCAATCCCGGGCAGGGTGCCAACCCATCAGCAATAACCTGTAGTAGAATTTTCGGTTTGCACCTCACTATGCAAATCTTTTTATGGCAAAATTGGAGGAAGATTTCATGTCAATGTGCATCGTAAAACCAATGTTGTATCTCCGTTACATAGATGACATCTTCATAATCTGGACTGCCAGTGAGAAGGACCTCCTCCATTTTCATAATGAATATAATTGTTTTCACCCCCAACATAAAGCTGAAGCTGAATTACTCAAAAACAGAAGTCAGCTTCCTTGATACCACCGTTCAACTGAAAGACAACACTCTTGTAACTTCTATTTTTCACAAACCGACAGACAGACGGACCTACCTGAGAAGTGATAGCTTCCACCCCAAGCATATAAGGCGCTCTATTATTTTCAGCCAAGCAATATGGTACAATCGTATTTGCTCAGACCCTACAGACCGGGATCAACAACTGCAGGAGCTCAGACAAGATTTCATCAGACAAGGTTACACCCCCAAAACAACAGACACTCAAATAAGAAGAGCTACTGCCATACCCAGAGACAACCTTCTGGAATATAAAAACAAAGACAACAAGGATCACATCCCCCTTGTTGTCACCTACAACCCACATCTTGAAACACTTCGAAAAATTATAAAAGAACTTCAGCCAATACTAAACAATGACCAAACACTGAAAAATGTATTTCCTGAACCTCCCCTCCTGGCATACAGACAATCACCAAACCTTCAACAATTAATTGTCCGAGGCTCCCTAAGTGAACCAACAGAAAATGGCACATCTCCATGCCTACAGAAAAGATGCAAAACATGTGCCCACATCTATGATACAGACCGTATAGTTATACCACACTGCCGACTTGAACATCACATAAAGGGATCATTTTCCTGCAGATCATCTAATGTAGTCTGCATGAAATGTCCTGACACTGCACTCTATGTGGGAGAAACTGGACAAACACTCTGCCAGAGAATGAATTTACACAGGTGCCACATTAAACATGGCAACACAGATGTTCCTGTGGCGGCCCACTTCAACAGCCATGGACACTGTGAGAAGGACTTTAAAGTCACAGTGCTTATGGGCAACTTCAAAATACAGCAAGAGAGAAAAGAATGGGAAGTTAAACTCATGCTAAAATTTAATACTTTACAACATGGTTTGAATAGAGACAAGAGTTTTATGGCCAGATATGAGGATTGTTTACATCTCTCAGAATGACAGACAACCTGTCTACAGACCCACATTGTTTTGAAAAAACTCATTACAAACTTCAAAAGACTTTGTTGGACAGTTATCTTATCCAGAGATCTTGACAATACATTGTTCTTTTCTCTCTTGTTAAATTAACCCTAGCCTGAATGAATCTATTAATTTTTTACATTTAAAATTTCTCATTTAAATATTTACCAATGTTGTTTCTTGTCCTAGAGTGTGTATATAAACATAGGGAACTCCAGTTTCTGTATTACATCTTGCCTGAAGAAGGGGCCTGAGTTGCCTCGAAAGCTTGCATATTGTAATCTTTTTAGTTAGCCAATAAAAGGTGTCATTTTGCTTGGCTTTTCTCTAGAATTTTCCAGAAATTCTGCCTTTTCTTTAAAACACTGGTTCATAGCCCATTACACTAAGCAACACACTGAAATGTCATTTTCTTTAGAATACTGAATTCTAGCCCATTACATCTACGTAAAGCTTAAATGTTCTGCAATCATCTGAGTGGGATTACTGTTAGATATTCTAGTATTTCTCCCTCACCCCCACAATTTTACAAGGAGGAGGAAAACTATACAATTGCCTCATGTGACTGGCTGCCTTTTCATAAAATTTGGAGTCAGGGCTTTAGCAAAAATGATACAAGGCCTCCCAGCCGGTCACAATAGCAGGCCAGGATCCTCAGTGGCCTGTCCAAAATAGCCTCACCCTAACCCAGCCAGCCTCCACACTACTACCTGAGGCTGTGGCAGAACCAGGCCAAACAAATTGGGAAACCGGCTTTCAAAGATCAAAACTAAACTTAAATGTTTTATAATATTAAAAAATGCCCTTGTTTTGTCCTGTTTATACTCTGTTGTGTATACCAGGGGTCCTCAACTCCGGTCCTGGAGGGCCGCAGTGGCTGCAGGTTTGCATTCTCACCCTTTTCTTAATTAGTGACCTGTTTTTGCTGCTAATTAAGTTCTTTTGAATTCATTTTATTTGACCTGCTCTTGAAGACTCAGACCCCTCAATTGTTTCTTTTAACTTAATTAGCAGCCAAACAATAATGAGATACAAAATGAGCCCAAACAACTGGTGTCCATCACACAATACCTGAAAATAAACTTCTGCTATGGCACAATGAGAGCAGCAACAAGCCATGGAATTAAAGAACGAGTTTAATTAACAACAAGACTTGGCGCCTAATTAAGCAACCGGTTGGAGTTTGAGACCCTGAGTTAGTTGGTCTTCTGTTGGCTCCTTCACTTCACATTTCATTTCTGTTTGGGTGCCATTTAAGGAAAGAAATGAAGCAAATCAGAGGAACGATGAAGAAATTCAGGAGAACAAATCTTAAAAAAACAAGTCAATTAAAATGAATTCAAAAGACGTTAATTAGCAGCAAAAACAATGCACTAATAAAGAAAAGGGTTAGAATGAAAACCTGCAGCCACTGGGGCCCTCCGGGACCGGAGTTGGGGACCCCTGGTGTAGACGTTAATAAAATGCCTCCAAATCCCTGCTGAAGCCCTCATATGTTAGAAATCCTTTAAAATCTTTGACCTCAGGAAACAAGAAAGAGCACCAGAACAGGATGGAGAAACGTGCACATCTGGTTTTGTATTATAGATAATACGTTTTATTATAACTAGTGCCATATAATGTGGCCTGGCAAAAAATGCAACCTGGTAGTGCCAGATGTGTAGTTTCAGGTGGCACATAAACTTGCAGTTACACTTGAGTTTCTCTGTTCAGATCATTTCTGGTCAGCTCTCCTCACTTCATTGTCTGCATTCAGCCGGGCGGCCGCTCTGAACACGGCCACCAAGACAGAGGGGTGGTCTTCTCCAGATGGAAAACAGCAGCGAGACAGAGAGATAGAGGGGCAGAGAGACCAAACTCATGCCAATCCTTTGGCAGCATTTTTAAGAAATCTACAAAAAAAATTCTGTTCTCGCTTTATCATTCTGATGGTATTGAGTGTTGCTTTATTGAGGGAAAAAATGAATTGAAATAATTTTAGCACCAGAACAGGGCATGAAAGAAGTGAATGGGTCTCAAGACTTTTTGAATTCACGGTAGCTATAAAAAAATAACAAAATTAAAAAAATTGTATTACTTACACATAATGACAAACCAAACTAAGAAACAAACTTGAGGCAGAGCAGACGTCTTTATGTTTCAAAAATGTGGGGGAAATGATAAGAAAAATCACATATGGTGACATGAATTAGCCATAGAGGGCAGAAAACACGCATAGAATTTACGGGGGCTACTAGACTGTGCTACTCTTTGAGACCATTGCAGATTTCTGTTAAATACGTTGCACAACAATTGTGATTGGAAAGTGTGGTTTAATGATAAACTTTTTAACATGTGGGAAGGAAATTCTCTAACATCCCACACATGGACAAACTCTTTATTTTACATGGGGTCTTCATCTTCTCCCTATGCCCAGTACTGAACACTTGTTTTCATACAACAATGGAGTATGAGGCGACTCGTACAGCATGTCAGTGGTGGGGACTCACGACACTCTTTTGTGTGTCACACTTTAATACTAAAGGTGAAGTGGCAGGGAGGTTAATGAGCACCAAAGTCTTAAAACTCCAAAAGACGGAATTTATTTCAGTCGGTATGCAGGATGCTTTTGTGCCATTTGAATGTTCTTCTCGTGTCTATGCAGTTATTCCCTGCAAGTACTTCTGTTTTTGTCTACACATCAATTGGTGACTTTTATTTGAGTGTAAATGTGGCATGTGACTGATCTCAGCTCCATCCAGGGTTAACTACTGCTTTGCTGCAGTCCCCATGATGCTGAATGGGACAAAGCAGTCGCAAAAAGAAAAAACGAAAGAATATGCTCATTCAGACAAACCTGCTGCCCTTGGGACGTTTGTGTGGTTAATTCATGTTTGTTACTTGGAGTCACTTTGGACTCGTCTTTGTAAAAGCTTCCCATATAATACAACATATAATGCTGTAGGCAGGCTGTATGTGCCTTCTTTATTACACCAATGACTCTGTTCAAGGTGCACTTGGCACTTGCTAGAAACATCTCTACAAACTCTGACCATTTAATTCAGGACACCACCCAAATGCTGAAGTGTGAAACTCCACTTCTGGAGCCTGAACTGGAAAAGGGGGCTGCCTTCCAACCGAGCTTGACATCTGCAACTAAACTGCACCATCTAATAAGAAAGCCCTGCTTCATTTCACTTCCGTATTCCATTTCAGAATAATGGATGACATGTTCAACTTCTCAAGTGTTGCAATGCCTGCTGGACTGCATTCTAGCCAACAGTCCTTAAACGGCGCGGGCTGTTGAGTGTTTGGCAAATTAGGCTTCTAATTTCCCAATTTTCACAAGTCAACAGTGGCAGCCATGCTTTTGGGTCTGCATTTCTACAACATGACCTGATATTGGTGACATCTATCTATCTATCTATCTATCTATCTATCTATCTATCTATCTATCTATCTATAATATAACACCTTTCATGTCTATCTATCTATCTATCCATCTATAGCAGGGGTGTCGAACTCCAGGCCTGGAGGGCCGCAGTGGCTGCATGTTTTCATTCTAACCCTTTTCCTAATCACTGACCAGTTTTCATTGCTAATTAACACATTTTCCCTTCATTTTAATAGCCCTGTTTTTAAGGATTCAGTCCTCTGAATGTATTCCTTTCTTCATTAAATGAGAGTCAGCCAGAAATGAGATGTGAAACAAGCCAACAGATGACCAGCTAAATTGGGATTTCAAACTCCAACCAATTTTCACTCCAACCTGTCTCTTAATGAAAAGCTGATTCTTGCTGTTAATTAAACTCGTTATTTAATTCCACAGCTTCTTGCTGCTCTCATTCTGCCATGGCAGACATTTCTAAAACTGTTGATTTTCTGTTTTTTCTAAGAACATGGTCAAAGTGTTTTGGTGACTTGAGAGATCAACCTTACTGAGACCTTCACCTTTCTTTATTTTCAGATATTGTGTGATGGGCACAGGTGAGCTGGTCATGTGGTGGCTTGTTTTGTGTCTCATTATTGTTTGGCTGCTAATTAAGGAAATAGAGAAGTTAATTAGCAGCAAAAACATGTCACAAATAAAGAAGAAGGATGGAATGAAAACCTGCAGCCACTGCGGCCCTCCAGGACCGGAGTTCAACACCTGTGATCTGTAATATAGTGCCTTTCATATCTATCTATCTATCTATAATATAGTGCCTTTCATATCTACAGTGGTGTGAAAAACTATTTGCCCCCTTCCTGATTTCTTATTTTTTTGCATGTTTGTCACACAAAATGTTTCTGATCATCAAACACATTTAACCATTAGTCAAATATAACACAAGTAAACACAAAATGCAGTTTGTAAATGGTGGTTTTTATTATTTAGGGAGAAAAAAAAATCCAAACCTACATGGCCCTGTGTGAAAAAGTAATTGCCCCCCTGAACCTAATAACTGGTTGGGCCACCCTTAGCAGCAATAACTGCAATCAAGCGTTTGCGATAACTTGCAATGAGTCTTTTACAGCGCTCTGGAGGAATTTTGGCCCACTCATCTTTGCAAAATTGTTGTAATTCAGCTTTATTTGAGGGTTTTCTAGCATGAACCGTCTTTTTAAGGTCATGCCATAGCATCTCAATTGGATTCAGGTCAGGACTTTGACTAGGCCACTCCAAAGTCTTCATTTTGTTTTTCTTCAGCCATTCAGAGGTGGATTTGCTGGTGTGTTTTGGGTCATTGTCCTGTTGCAGCACCCAAGATCGCTTCAGCTTGAGTTGACGAACAGATGGCCGGACATTCTCCTTCAGGATTTTTTGGTAGACAGTAGAATTCATGGTTCCATCTATCACAGCAAGCCTTCCAGGTCCTGAAGCAGCAAAACAACCCCAGACCATCACACTACCACCACCATATTTTACTGTTGGTATGATGTTCTTTTTCTGAAATGCTGTGTTCCTTTTACGCCAGATGTAACGGGACATTTGCCTTCCAAAAAGTTCAACTTTTGACTCATCAGTCCACAAGGTATTTTCCCAAAAGTCTTGGCAATCATTGAGATGTTTCTTAGCAAAATTGAGACGAGCCCTAATGTTCTTTTTGCTTAACAGTGGTTTGCATCTTGGACATCTGCCATGCAGGCCGTTTTTGCCCAGTCTCTTTCTTATGGTGGAGTCGTGAACACTGACCTTAATTGAGGCAAGTGAGGCCTGCAGTTCTTTAGACGTTGTCCTGGGGTCTTTTGTGACCTCTCGGATGAGTCGTCTCTGCGCTCTTGGGGTAATTTTGGTCGGCCGGCCACTCCTGGGAAGGTTCACCACTGTTCCATGTTTTTGCCATTTGTGGATAATGGCTCTCACTGTGGTTCGCTGGAGTCCCAAAGCTTTAGAAATGGCTTTATAACCTTTACCAGACTGATAGATCTCAATTACTTCTGTTCTCATTTGTTCCTGAATTTCTTTGGATCTTGGCATGATGTCTAGCTTTTGAGGTGCTTTTGGTCTACTTCTCTGTGTCAGGCAGCTCCTATTTAAGTGATTTCTTGATTGAAACAGGTGTGGCAGTAATCAGGCCTGGGGGTGGCTACGGAAATTGAACTCAGGTGTGATACACCACAGTTAGGTTATTTTTTAACAAGGGGGCAATTACTTTTTCACACAGGGCCATGCAGGTTTGGATTTTTTTTCTCCCTAAATAATAAAAACCATCATTTAAAAACTGCATTTTGTGTTTACTTGTGTTATATTTGACTAATGG
The DNA here is from genome assembly GCF_900747795.2 of Erpetoichthys calabaricus. NCBI lineage: Eukaryota > Metazoa > Chordata > Cladistia > Polypteriformes > Polypteridae > Erpetoichthys > Erpetoichthys calabaricus. Next base: position 4,674,109 of record NC_041410.2, on the reverse strand, counting down.
TTAAATGTGTTTGATGATCAGAAACATTTTGTGTGACAAACATGCAAAAGAATAAGAAATCAGGAAGGGGGCAAATAGTTTTTCACACCACTGTATGTATCTATCTATCTATCTATCTATCTATCTATCTATCTATCTATCTATCTATCTATCTATCTATCTAGTGCCTTTCATATTTATCTATATATCTATTTATAATATAATGCCTTTAATATCTATCTATCTCATAAAGGTTGTTTTAAAAAATAAATTAATAAAGAAAAATATATTATCTATTTTATAGTGCCTTTCCTATCTATCAATATATCAATCTATCTATCATCTCAATAAATGCTGATTAAAAAATATAGATCTAGTTAGTATATAGTGCCATCCTATCTATCTATCTATCTATCTATCTATCTATCTATCTATCTTAATTATTTTTTCAATAAAGGTTTTATACATAAATAAATAAATCTATCTTATAGTGTCTTTCCTATCTAATTACATGTATTATATAGTGCCTTTCTATTTATTCATCTATTTATTTATTTTGCAGTGTCTTTATCTGTCTGTGTTAATTATCATCTCAATAAAGGTGGTTTTAAATAAATAAATAAATACATATCTCTCTAATTATCTATCACAAAGCACCTTTCTAATTACATGCATCACCTGATAAAGACTAAAATATTTTATCTGTAATCTCTTTTTTTTTGTGTCTTTGTTTTCCTTTTGCAGATGCAGGTGAAGCAGCCCTTCACAAACTCTACATCCTCATCATCACTTTATTATTATTATTATTATTACTACAGTGCTTTTCCCATTCTTACAACATTTTATTTTCTAACAACGGAAATGTGACACATTTTATACCATCCTGACTGACAAAGATGGACTGGGATGTGAAAGTGGCCGTAGCCTTTTGTCGAGACCGGCCCACCATGTTTGACTGGACACCAACTATTCTTATATATTAAGCACAGCAGCAGCCCCAGTGTTGCCCTAAAGTAGGGTCGCAGTGGCTGCAGGTTTTCATTCTAACTATCTTCTTAATAAGTGACCCGTTTTTGCTGCTAATTAACTTCTTTTGCCTTAATTTTAATTAATTTGGCTCAGACCCCTTGGTTTGTTTCTTTTTCCCTAATTAATAGCCAAACAATAGTGAGACAAAAAACAAGCTGCCACATGACCAGCTCACCTGTGCCCATCACACAATATCTGAAAATAAAGAAAGGTGAAGATCTCAGTAAGGTTGATCTCTCAGTTCACCATAACATTTTGACAGTACTCTTAGAAAAAACAGAAAATCAACAGTTATGGAAATGTCTGCTGTGGCAGAATGACAGCAACAACAAGCCATGGAATTAAATAATGGGTTTAATTAACAGCAAGAATCAGCTTCTCATTAAGAAAGTGTTTGGAGTGAAATTGGTTAGAGACTGAAGCCCCAATTTAATGATTATCTGTTTCCTTGTTTCATGTTTCATTTCTGTTTGGCTGTCATTTAATGAAGAAATGAATCAATTCGGAGCAATGAATCCTTAAATACAGGGCTATTAAGATGAAGGGAAAAGAAACTAATTAGCAGTGAAAACTGGTCACTGATTAGGAAAAGGGTTAGAATGAAAACCCATAGCCACAATGGCCCTCTAGGCCCGGAGTTCGACACCCCTGCCCTAAAGGGACAGCTCTTGGAACTTCACGTAATTCTAATAAGGTTCCTCTATTTGCTTCTTGATTCTGAGCCATCTACACACTTCACCCTGAATTCCTAGTTTCTTTAGTCTGATTATTAACCTTTCATGTGATACTTTGCCAAAAGCCTTCTGTAAATCAAGATAAATAATATAGGCCCCTTTCTTATCGTCTGCTTTGTTGCTTCACCATACACTTTAGATGAAATAATCAGAACACCTGGAAAAGTAGAACGAAAATCACGATAATAATGAAAACATTACAAATCACACTATATATATGCACCTTCTAATAATGCTGGTAAAGACTTGGGGCTTCACACTCTAAGGATATTGGGTTAAATTCTGTTGCTGACTTTGACCATGATGAGCAAAATCACTTCACCCTCCTGTGCTCGAAACAGACAAACAAATGAAATGGAACCCATTGCATCTCTTAAATTGTATAGGTCATCTTATATAAATACATAAAAATAATCAAAATTGACCAAAATACTGTTGAAATAAGTTTGTTTTTAGGCTAGAATGTCCAAATAACTTGTTTGGAACAAAAACCTGCAGCCACAGGGGGTCGCTAAACCACTGGGCTCATTATATTGGGAGAAATACTGTAAAATCAAGTAAAGCAAGTATAATCATGACGTCTTCTATAATGCAGTCTTGTCCCTAAATTTTCTACTTTCCCTTCAACACTGTAGTCGCTGCTCACTAATTCATTTGAAACTTCATTCAAATTGATAAACTGTCTTAGCTTGCTGATTTACTGTGCTGACCACTCTTACATTCTGACCTTGCTGCGTTTTGTTACCTCGTTTACTTATCTACATCTCCGCATTTCCTTTAATCACGTTTTAATCGTCTTTGCTTCCGTTAATAAGTTAGATTAATGAGATGATCACAGATTCGTAAGCAGATGTACATGCGCATTACACATCAGCTTGACGAAAACTTATGACAAGGCCTTAGCTGCAGACCTCCAGACTCAAAAGAAATTTATACGGAGCATGTGCCAAATAAAAAAAACTTTAATGCGCCTGCGCGAAATCCGAAAGCGCTCTGGTTAGGCGGTACAGATGGCTTCAAAATACCGGGCGTTGATATAATCACGTGATCGGAGCGGGTGCACGGGTATGGTGACATATTTCAGACAGAAAAAAACACATACACACATACATAAACAGTGAAATAATGTGAAAATAAATACATAAATAAATATTAACACAAAGAAATGTGAATACAAATAATTAAATGTGTCACGAAATATATGTTTGTCGATTATTCTTTATGTATTTATTCAATCATTTTTTTTATTTCAGTCACCGCAGGCAACATGAAAAGAGCTCTGACCTGAAAACTATCCCTTCCACTAATCGCTTGTTCTAGCGAGTCTCGTTTCTTGATTTGTGAATCGCCATCAGAGTGGCCGTAATCCTTCGGCCATCAAGTGACACATTTATAACAAGAGACACTTCACATGCAAACTTCTAATCATGAATTCTAAGTCTGTAAAATTAATGTTGCCGCTTCAAACAGCGAATTTATTTTCTTTGTAGTCGAATCCGCTGGGCGCGGTCACTACTTTGAGCATGCGCATGAACCACACAATTTACCAATCAAGCAAAGCGCATACACCCAATCCGGGAACAATTCACCAATCAAATAACTGTACTCATTAGAGCCCGCCCTCTCCTCCTTAAAGAGATAAAGAGACAACTTTTATTCCACATCGGATGCGGTGTCATTAAAATAAATAAATGAAGTATTAATAAGAAATACATTAATAAGTAACAAACATATAATGACACATTTAATTACTTATACTCACACTTCATGCTGTTATTATTTATTCATCGTCACATTTCAAGTTAATAATAATAATAATACATTTTATTTATATAGCGCCTTTCCCATGGACAATCACTGGTGTACACACACACACACCTTTATACAGTATATGACAGAACGCATGAATATACAAAGATGACAGGCTCAATTACTGGTTTGGGAGGGCGGTGGCTCTGGGACAGAAACTATCGAGGTGTCTGTTAGTTTTAGTTTGAGTTGACCTGAAGTGTTTACCTGAGGGAAGATTTTAGAATAAGTGATGAGCTGGGTGAGTTGAATCTGTGGTGGTCCTCTCGATGCAATTAGTGATACGAGATGTCTACAGATCTGCCATAGCAGGAAGAGCACAGCAAGTTATTTTCTCAGCAGACCTCACAACACGCCGTCATTTACTTATGGAGTGTGGCCATTGCTGAACCAAACCAGACAACAATAGAGAATCTGATGATGGCTTTGTAAAACTGAACTGGGATTGGCCTGGCAATATTTAATCTCTTTAGTTGTTGTGAGAAGTACTGAGCCTTCTTAGTGAAGTGGCATTTATCTCCCAGCTGTGAGTGTTTGGGATAGTTGTACCCAGACATTTGAAGGATTCCACCATATTGACTTCAAAAACATTAATATCTAGTGAGAGAAGCGGTAACTGCTGTTTGCAAAAATAATGGCTAACTCGGTACAACACCCTACTACTACAAACATACAATACACTGAAATGTGCCGCTACTACATGGAACTGAAGACCCAGTGGAAGAAACTGGCACACCTGGACTGTGACAGCTTTAAAATTACATCTTGCCTGAAGAAGGGGTCTGAGCTGCCTCGAAAGTTTGCATATTGTAATCTCTTTAGTTAACCAATAAAAGGTGTCAGGGACGTGCGGTCGGGGGAGACAAGTGAGGCAGAAAAGTCATCATGAAAAGAAAAAAATAATAATAATGATAAAATAAACGTGTCCACTGGTCTGTGCTATAAATTTGTTTTCTGTGTGATTCCAATAATTTTGATAATTTTAAAGTCAAAATCGCTGAATTGGGGCATTTTCTATTCGAATACAGGGGAGAAACACGAGGTGCGGCAGCGACGACCCTCACCTTCCCTCGGACATGCGCGCTCTGTTCACACACTGACGGGGTTGATGCGTGCGATTGGCGCGTGCCTGTCGCTGTCTATCTGTATGGTGCCAATATAAGGTTTGCAAACATGTTTATTATACACCCGGTCTGGCTAATACCTTTAATGAATGTGTGTAACATATTTTTTTTCCAGAATTCACTGTCTTAATCTTCTTTATTTATTTATCTGGTTTGTACAATGCTATATACTGTATACACTGCCGTTCTTTATTATATTCTGTAAGTGCCTTGAGCATGGGAAAGGCGCTATATAAATAAAATGTATTATTATTTATTATTATTTTGTCTTTCATATAGGACATAAAACCGCAGTGAAAAGGCACAAGGTGAGGCCGATAGTACCGTGTCGCCCTGAAGGGGGCGCATGTGAGCCCAACAGGTCCTCGTTGCGGTTGTTCTTCTAAGCAGAGGCGCCAATAAGTTAGCGATATTAGAAAGTCAAGGGCACTGCAGTGGTCCGTTTATTTTGAATTTTTGCTCCGACTGACTGCCAAAATGGAAGATTAAGACTTTTAAAACTAAAGGAAAATAAGGAGGACTTTTACAAGAAAGTGACGGAGATTTTCGTGGAGAAAGATTGTCGCATGGGCGTCATTTACAAAGAAAGGTAAGACCATAAACTTTGTCAGTTTTTTAAAAAATGAGATCAGACTACGAAAAAAAACAATCCAATATTTAAAAACTAAATTTTGACCTTGAATAAAATATTATTTTGTTTTTCTTGTTATCCTTTTGTTGAACAGTCTGTATTAAAATTGATTAAATCATCAGAATGAACAGCTTTTAAAAACAACTAAATTTTTCAATTAAGGTCAAAATTGAAATCCGCTTTTTTTTGTTCACCACTCTATACTTTCCTTTGTATTGAATGAGTGTGAATTGTGGAATTTCATCGGCAAATTTAGAACACATGGAGCGTGAGGAGCAAACGCGCGCTCCCTGCTCTCTTTCGCCGCTATAAACGTAACGTTCATCCATTCATTATCCAACCCGATATATCCTAACACAGGGTCACGGGGGTCTGCTGGAGCCAATCCCAGCCAACACAGGGCGCAAGGCAGGAAACAAATCCCAGGCAGGGCGTCAGCCCAACGCAGTGTAACGTTCTTTCTTAACCGAATATGCGCCTTACCCGTGTGTGTGTAAAGAATGCTGATGAGATATGAAATATAACCAGTAGTCAATGTGCATGCTGGCTGCCAATTGAATTGTGAATAAGCGACGCTTTTGGGTTCATAATACAGTGTTTGTAAATCTGACTCTGAAGGAGTCACCAGCCATTAACCTCACCGCACGTCACTGAAAGGTGTCATTTTGCTTGACTTCTCATTGCACCCATAATGGCTAACTCGGTACAACTCCCTTCTACAGTAGTTTTACTGGGAATACAAACCTCTTCATAGAAGCTGCTATAAGAAGTAACAGTGCCGGTCAGCTCATGAATGTTTTCACAAACATTCTTAAATACATCTCTGTATGTACAGGCCAAGCAATCTTGTAATCATGCAGCTGAGATCATAGATAAATATCAAAGAAAAAGGCCTCGATGTGGCCGTGAGCAGCGTGACGCTTCAGGTAAACACAACACTGACAATTAAGTTCGCCTTCTGACGACGGACTGATGTGCGGGAGGGTGGGACTTCAAGGCCACTCGGGCTCTTCGCTCCGCCCACTTCTGTTGCTGTTCTTTGAACTACGCGCCGTGAGGTGAGTTGGACAGGACAGGATGGAGAGATCCATCAAAGACCACATCGTTGACGCACTGGACAATCTCTTAGAAAAAGAACTGAAGCGGTTCCGTGACGAGATCTCCTCGCAAACCTTCTACGGGGTTAAGATTGCCAGGGGCAAAGTGGAACATGCAGACAGCATCGACCTGGCCAATTTGATCATCAGCAGCCACACCGAAGGCAAAGCCGTGGAAGTGACTGTCATGGTGTTGAGAAAGATTGGACAGAACCAGGAAGCGGCCGAGCTGGAGTGTAAGGCGGGTAAGTGGCTGCACACGCGGGTAGGCAGCTTACACGGGCACGCGTGTTACCGTAAAATACAATTAAACGTGTGCGCCTGCATGCTGCCTACCCGCGTGTTCTCGGTACAAAGTAATACAGAATAACACGAAGAACATGTTATGTGCAACGTCTTAAAAAGAAAGAAAAAAAACCAAAGAATCGCTTTTGGAGCTAACAAAAGCACAGACACGTTCAGTTTCGGTTTCGATTTTGGACTTCCTTGTACAGTATCTTGTCGAAAGAAGCCAAACGAGATTTGAGTCTGCAACAGCCGCTGTTCACTGAGTCGCTGTTTGAAATTATTTGGTGACTCAGATTGGAGCCTTCACTTTCTACCACCGCATACTTTGCTTTACTTTGATTTGTGCCCAAATTCTTCTGAACCCGCCGATCGATTTCCGTACTGATGGCCGGGGCAGAGCAACCCCCACTTCTCACACCTTCCGGGACAAATGTGAATCCGGCTCGGTATACAGGACACCGGAGCACACGGGCCACGACACGAGCTTTTAGGAGAGTGAACAGGAACCATTAGATCTTCAGTATACCGAATATGGTGACGTCCCGGCTCCTCGATGTGCCGTGTTGGATATTCCGGGTGAAAAGTGACTACCGTGTAGAATAACCAGTGTGAGAAATTCATGCGAAAGAAAAGTGACGAATATGGACACAGTATGCGATGATTAAAAAAACACGTTAGTTCAACGCAACATTTAATACTAAACGTGCACAAAATGTCCCAATTAACATGCATAACAATAATAAAAACGCGTATCAATGTCCATTTAGTGCGTGCTTATTGTTTGAGACCAGGGCTGCCACACAGATCGGGACAGCCACCTTTACGAGCGACCAAAAAAAAATGTTAAGAAACTAAGGAAGACAAAAATTATATACTTTAAATTTAATTATAATTATAGATAAACATGTATAGACTGAATATTTCCCATTGGGATTAATAAAGTATCATCTATCTATCTATCTATCTATCTATCTATCTATCTATCTATCTATCTATCTATCTATCTATCTAACATATCAGTATATGTAAATAATTACATATATAGTAGAGAACATATGTAAAATAATCACAGAATAACCACAATAGTATACCTACGAGTAGTAATGCAATATTTCAATGCATACTAAACTAACATAAATACGAACATACGGTAAACATTTCACTTGGTTTTGTTTATAACCTCACTTATCACTTCCTTATAATTCAAAATGTAGGTTTGGGTATGTTTGATATAACTTGCAACAAGTTGTATGTTACATATAATACGACCTGATATGTGTAAATAAAATGCAGATACGACCTACCTTATTAGTTGAAAAGTCTTTGTCAATATCACTTCACTTTCAAAGCGAATTACACACGATGAGCACAAGCAGCCATGATGAGCACGAGAAACGGGCCAGCACACGACGTACACAAACACACACAATTCAAACTCTCGGATTCAGCTGACAGTTACACATTTTATTCATAAAAGGTGGTACGCCAGGCGGTCTACAAAAATGTAGTGGGCCTCTTTAACTAGATATTCAATATAAAAATTCAATTAAGATTTTGCTTCCACATACAGTTTTTGTTCAATCGGAATTTTCAGAGGCAATGCGGGACTCGGGATTTGCCTGTTGAACTCGGGACAGTCCCACTCAAATCAGGACGTCTGGCAAACCTGTTTGAAACACAACATTTAAACTGCAGTTCTTAGCTAAGGAAAAATGTTTAGAAACAGTAAGAAACAAAAAGAAGAATTCTTCTCGATTAAACACGGAGGACACCAGAAAGGTGTTCAAATTTTAAAAATGGGCACCTGAACAGGTTAGGGCACAAGGCAGGAACCAGGGTGCCAACCCACCGCAGGACACACACACACCCACACACCAAGCACACACTAGGGCCAATTTAGAATCGCCAATGCACCTAACCTGCATGTCTTTGGACTGTGGGAGGAAACCCACACAGACACGGGGAGAACATGCAAACTCCACGCAGGGAGGACCCAGGAAGCGAACCCAGGTCTCCTTACTGGGAGGCAGCAGCGCTACCCACTGCGCCACCCAGTGTCAAATATACATTTTCAAAATTTAAAATAAAAAGGTAAATGAAGGAAATTAAAAAACCAAAAAAAAAAAAAAAATAAGTCAAGTACAAACTCAGAATATTTGTTAAATGAGAAATAAGAACAAAGGAGTATTAAAGCTGTAGACGCCCTCAGTCTCCATCACAGATCCTAGGCAGTCCAGCCCTGTTTGGACCGATTTCATCCTCAGTGCTATGCTTTACTTTTCCAGAATCCTAAACATTATAAAATGCTGTCATCAAGCTCATTATTACCGAAGTCAGGCTTCTCTACAAGCTCAAGACCAGCAACATAGGCGTCCCATCACAATGAACAATCCTTGGAGGAGGTGGGCTGTGATCAACAATGTTGTCCTCCCTGTCCTCGGCCTGTGGAGTGACACCAGAAAATGCTGTTCAGAATTATAATCATAAATGGGTCCTCCTTGTAGATCAAATATATTTTTTTAAATATTTGTTAACATCTCATCCTTATAGACAAACATTTCACTGCTTCAGCCAAACCTGCTGTTCCAAGATAGCCCGGTCACCATAATGGCTATCGTTGCTTAACACACACACAAATATTTCTTGTCAAGTTTTAACCAGCAGCAGTGACGGACCTTCATTTTTGGGGCCCTGAAGCTTGAAATGTTACGGCGGACCCTTCACACCCAACAACAAGGTTTGGGTCCCCACTGTTATCTTCTTCAATGGGATTGTTCCACAACAGATCTCCACAAAATGTTTCTTGACGTTTAACCACACCATCTCAGATTTTGATAAAAATTGTTGTGCTGGATTATCTTACACGTCAAAGTCACGGGTGTGAATAAAAACGTCCTGTGCCATGTACTTGCCGTGTTATGGTTGGGGGGATGAAAATTAAAGTTCCATCTGGGGCTCCTTCGGGATTCAGGCCCTGAAGTTTAAGATTCTTTAATTTCATGGGAAATCCACCCCTGACCAGTGGGACACCAAATCATTAATGAATTAAGTAAAATTAATTCAATTGACAACATCTATCAGCGTGCCTGTTCTCTTATTTACGTATCGCACTTGTTGTTAAGCAGCATAGTGGACATTGTTGCCTAAGCAGTGTGACGCATTTCTCCTTTTTAGACGCAAACACATAAAATGCAAAACATCCACTGTGGTCGTGTCCATTTGTATCCAGCAGAGGGCGCTAGCTCCCTTGTTGGAATGAGCTCTTTTTAAATTGCGACGTGTTACATAACCCGAAACTATCCATATTACTAAACGAGAATGGTAAACCGGATGGACGCAGGGACATGGGCCGTGGACGCAAAAGACGTAGTGCGCAGGCGCCACATAAAGCCCCCCTCCAAGCACTGGAAAATGAGAAATGATGCGCCGCGCCCATAGCACACAAAAAAAAGGAGTCGGACGCAGGCGCCACATAGCACACGAAACAGGACACACACAAAAAAGAGGATTCAGACCCACGACACACAAAGCACCCCTCCACTGACAGAAATAAGAAATGAGGCAACGCGACCCTAGCGCACAAAAACAAGGAGTCACACGCAAGTGCCACACAAAGCCCATGGCACACGAAATGAGACAGACTACGGATTTCACACACTAACATAAAGAAGACATGAGACACAAGGCACCCCTCCACTAACAGAAATATGAAATCAGGCAACGCGCCCATATCACACAAAAACGAGGAGTCAGACACACACCCCAAAGTTAAACGGGACAGACTACGGACTCCACACACGGTCACCCATCGAGCCCGAGATTGAGGCTCAAAAACGGAAGAGCGAACACTCGAGATCATACAAATACCCCACACATACGGACAACACAACATATTTGAATCAGATTATCCCCGCCTAACAGTGCTTTTATTAGGAGGAGATTTTAGACAGTGCTTAGCTGTTGTTCCACATGCCATTCGCTCAGCTATTGTTCAGTCCACCTTAATAGGTGAATCTCATTACAATGATGCACTATTAACCGTACAACCACAGACAAGGCTCCATATTAACGGTGAGTGCGATCCTCCTTATTACTTATCCATATTACTAACGATAAAGAACAAACAAGTCATGAATTCACGATCACGGGTACAAAACGATACGGCTCGAGTAATGGGACCACAAACATGAACCCGCATGAAAAAAAACAATACACGTCGGCGCCTACAACGCGCTTCTGAAACCGCTGAAGAAAAAATGTCTCGGCTCCAAAAACGCATGTCACTTCTTATTGAAAATACCGATCCCAATCACAGAAACATCGGTATCCACTATGAAAATGAACAGTAACAATGCACGTGACATCCGTCTTGCAAAACTGTTAATTATAGATGAATGTACAATGGCATCCAGTCACTTACTCAACACCATTGATAAACTTCTACAAACGTTGATGATTAATAATATTCCCTTTGGGGGGAAGGTACTTTTATTACGAGGAGATTTTAGACAGTGCTTAGCTATTGTTCCACATGCCATGCGCTCAGCTATTGTTCAGTCCACCTTAAAATACGCGGACGACGTCATACATAAACAACAACAGACCGGACTACAATACATATACAGGCACGACACCTGATTGGTAATAATACGAAGAAACGAACAGTCCGCATATTAACAGTGAGTGCGATCCTCCTTATTACTTATCCATATTACTAACGATAAAGAACAAACAAGTCATGATTTCACGATCACGGGTACAGAAGGAGACGGCTCGAGTAACGGGACCACAAACACGAACCCGCATCAAAAAAAACAATACACGTCGGCGCATGCAACGCGCTTCTGAAACCGCGGAAGAAAAAATGTTACGCAGACATTTGGCATTGCTTTCAAAAGATACAGTTGGTACAAAACATGCGATGTCCAGATCCAGAATATAACAATTGGTTATTACAACTGGGAGATGGGACACTCACCAATACAGATGGACTTCACCCAGATACTATTACAATTCCTCAGGCCTTTATCTGTGACGACTTAGTTACGGAGATATTTGGAACAGCACTCTCATTAGACCAAATGCCCCTTTTAACACAACGGACTATATTATATCCAAAAAATATTAATGTTGATCACATAAATAACCAAGTCATTGCATTACTTCCTGGAGAGGCACGGCTCTTTCTAAACTTTGACAAAGTTAACTCTGATGACAACAATGACCATCTTAATTTCATCCATCCATCCATCCATCCATTTTCCATCCCGCTGAATCCGAACACAGGGTCACGGGGGTCTGCTGGAGCCAATCCCAGCCAACACAGGGCACAAGGCAGGAACCAATCCCGGGCAGGGTGCCAACCCACCGCAGGACACACACAAACACACCCACACACCAAGCACACACTAGGGCCAATTTAGAATCGCCAATCCACCTAACCAGCCTTGACCTTTCAACTTCTGACCTAGAATTACCTTTTACACTTAAACGGCGACAGTTCCCCATTAAACCTGCATTTGCCATGACCATCAACAAATCACAAGGACAAGCCATGGACAAGGTTGGCATCTACCTCTCTGAACCCGTTTTTGAACATGGACAACTTTATGTGGCCTTCTCACGAGTTCGACGTTCATCTGACGTTAAAGTTAAGGTTATAAATGATCCATGCCAAGGAAAACTCATTCAAGGACAAGACACCATCTTTACTACTAATGTTATGTACAAAGAAATTTTCCGATAAATCTTTACACTGTGCCATGCAATTTATTCTTTACTTCCTATGTGCGTCATCTACACCTTCACACTATGCTATATCTCATACACACATCACGCTATTTATAATTACCCAACACCAGGGGTTGGCGATCAAAGCGAGCAGGGGGCAGAGCCCCCTAGTACAGATATAATACAATAATAATAATACAAAAAGGCGATACCCCTCCCTTAGTGATACAGCGGAAAGAAATCACATAGGAGAAATAACAGGTTTCTTTAATGGCGGTTTACAAGGCATAATTGATGAAGGAAGCCATGACAAGAACCCAGTTCAGGAGTGGGGGCCCGATGTGTAGAGTTTTCATCGCTGCGTTGGAAAGATTTTCTGCATCGGATGACGTTATCTCCCATCCATCCGTCGGCTTCAAAGGTGTGCCAGGCAATGCTGCAAGGCTTTATACTCTTTCTTCATGTGCAGCCCCCCACTTCGGTGAATCGTGCCATTCCAAACAAGGCAAAGAGAGGATACGGGTTCATGCCGAGTTTGACACACAGAAATAGTGCACGTTGCCCATTTCGCAGTCGTCCTTAACTTGTCTTGTCTTAAAATGCTTGCCTAGCAGTTCTTATATGGTGAACTCCATCCATCCATTCTCCAACCCGCTATATCCTAACTACAGGGTCATGGGGGTCTGCTGGAGCCAATCTCAGCCAACACAGGGTGCAAGGCAGGAAACAAACCCAGGGCAGAGCGCCAGCCCACCGCAGTATGGTGAACTCCTGTGTGCTAAATCTGGCACATTTGTGTTAGCTGTACATGTGAGTAGAAAGAAAAGTAGATTTATAAAATATTTTTGTACAGAGCAACAGTGACATATTTAACATATAAACGTATTACACCGTACGTCTGTCTGTCCACGTGAAGCAGCTCAGCTCTCATTGGACAGATTTCATTGACATTTGGCACATTTATTCTTCAGGGAGATTTGTCTGGAAAATTCCATTTTCATTGAGATACCTCGAATAGAGCGAGTTGAACACATTTTTGTGCGTCACACACATGGCCAGGATGTCACCGTCATGCCAGCAGCTCTGCCACGCTAGCACTCTTCTACTGTTAATGCTTGGTCACACCTTTGGTTTATTAATCATGAAGTTTAAAATTTTAATTATATTTTTATTTATTAATAACATGTTTTCTTCACAACATCATGACACATCTTTGTCTCCAGCTTTTTTTCATGGGCGCTGCTCTTTTCCTTGATGGCAGCGGCCATGCTGTTTGTGGCTACTAAGCCTTTTTCTAAACACGTTATGAGACACTGACGTGACGTGTATTTAAAATGGCGATATGCATCTTCTGCGGTGGGTTGGCACCCTGCCCGGGATTGGTTCCTGCCTTGTGCCCTGTGTTGGCTGGGATTGGCTCCAGCAGACCCCCGTGACCCTGTGTTTGGATTCAGCGGGTTGGTTAATGGATGGATGGATATGCATCTTACAGTGAAGTGACAGAGTAGAATCTTGTCCTGTAAAGCACAATTACAGATGGAGAGGGAGATGAAAGGGCTGAGAAAAGAGAAGTCTGGAACTGGCTGAGGTCAATTCCGGAAAGATCTAGCAATGTCAAGAACAAGAAGCAAAAATCAAAACAAATAAAACGCAAACATTAGCCTGGCTTGGAAACCAGAAGCCAATAGGAAAAATAAAATTGCAAACAGCTGTCCATGTAAAATTGATATAAATCTTTGGATGCCGCACTATCAGCATTTTCACATGTTGCACTGCACTCATCCGTGACCGGTGATCACCGTAATTAATATGGCTGCACGTGCATCGCAAAACAGACAAAAAAGCACAAATGATAAATGTCAGGACGTTTTTGAACCAATCAGCTGATTATTATTAGATGTAGTGCCTTTCGTAAGTCATCCTCACAAGGTGCTATAATACACACACACACAAGAATGTAAACTGAGATTTTTTTACATTTAAGGATGTTTTAGGTTTTGACAACCCAACCATCATTTTTGATCGCCGTTGTGTTTCAGTTAAATTTTTATTTAAGTCGCTCCTTTAAAAATCAACGAACACACTGGCATCTGTTTGCTCCGATTACAGTGAGAAGAGATGTTAAAAAGTAACACACATGAAAGCGTCGCCTGTTTGGATTAACTGGAATGTGTATTATTTGCAATAAAATGATAAAAGAGAAATTTGTAACACCGTCTTTGTCTTCCACAGGGAGAAATGCCCAAGGTGCTCAGTTTGGACAGCAAGTGCAGTCTTTCGAAGGTAAGGAAAGACCAGAAAATATCATTTTAAAGGAACCCAGGTGTCTACTTAGGGTGACCCTCCCCTATCAGCTGCTCATCTTATCTGAGATGGCAGTAGCAGAACTCAAACGTGGGGTTTCCAGATTACAGAACAGCCAGTGGAGATACAGGATTTTTCATGCAGCCCACTGGCTAGTTGGGCTGCCATCTGTGATAGCAACTTGCAGTCACTCCATTTTAGCCTTGTTCCACTCACCCATCCTCTGAACAAACCTGGCGCACTCTGACACTTAGTGAGCTTGCAATTCAAGACGTTCAGTGAGTCTAACTGGAGTTGAGACATCCTCAGGTCTCAGACACTTTCAGGGACACTCTGAGGGCCTTAAGCTGATTCTTCCATCTAGTGGCAAGTCTCTCTCACACACCAATGTTTGAAAGTGGTTTACTTTACACTTATGTTAAAGTCAGCTCATAACATCTCATGTTGATATACTCACCTTCTACTTATGGAGTAACCAAGGCCCTGAGAGCATCTGCCTCTCCGTCTGTATACATACATTTCTGCATAATGCCTGGGAAGAACAGACAGCAACAACGCTATGATGACATCACAAGCCAGACCTGTGCTCGAAAATGGGCAGCCTGGTCCCGAACTCAAGAGGCGGGCATTTGGCCTGCACTGGCTCAAAATATTTAAAGTAACGTTTTTACATATCTAGGTGTCTTTACAGAGAGTAAAAACTAAAAAAAAACGTGGCAGAAGAAAACCAAACAAGATTTCTTTAATATTTAAAATATTTATTATAAGGATTCAAAAACAATATGCAATGGAATATAATGACAGTTATCATTGCTGCAGCACATAAAGGACAAAGGTAGGACGACTCCAAAACTGAGACAGAAGCAGGCTGGTATCCTCACCAGCCTGCCCTGAAAAGACAAGCACTCCTTAGCTCCGACCTTATAGGCTGGCTTTGGTCTACACCGGGCCAAATGGGGCTTTAGCTTCAAAAATTCAAAATAGTCCTGAAAGTTCTAAAACAACAATAATGACAACTACTTCACAAAAGGGAGAACCGTAAAACTCTGGCTTGCAGACACAGGCCCAAGAAACTTAATAAAGTATTTTTTCACACGAATGTAGATAAATAGCAAAATATTCCAAAAGAGGCAAAAGGAATTGCTTACAAAGGAATCCAAAGCAAATGAGGCCACAAAACAAAATTGAGGAGAAGAAACCTAAGAAGCAGAGCAAAATAATTAACAAAAGTAGAATACAAAACTCACAGAACCACCAAAATCCACCAGAGGGCATTCAAGTGAACCGCACTGGACTTCAATTCCCAGCCTGCCTTTACAGGACTAGGGTGGTCCCTAAACTATAACAGACGGATGGCTTTGTCTGTCTCATGGGGATCTGCACAAGAAATACAAGGAACATGGGAGAATAGCAAGACACACACAGATACTAATAATAATCAAATAGAATACAAATAACAAGTAATACGTAATTAATAATAATAATAATGATAATTCTTTGCATTCATATAGCGCTTTTCTCACTACTCAAAGCGCTCAGCAATTGCAGGTTAAGGGCCCAACAGAGCAGAGTCTCTATTGGCATTTATGGGATTCGAACCGGCAACCTTCCAATTGCCAGTGCAGATCTCTAGCCTAAGAGCCACCACTCCGCCTATTAAACAAATTAAACAAATATTAAAAATACCAAACAATATTTACAGTACATAAACAAAAGTAACATAAACATCAAAAAGGCAGAAAAGACAATTGAGACATAAGCCAAACAAGGAAACCTGACAGACACATAAAAGGCAAACAAATCCAAAGACGAGACCCCATCGAGAGCACCATAACTCAACTACGGTGGGGTCAAAACCAGAGAATCCAAATCAAGAAAAGAGCACAAAGAAAAACGCAGGAGCGATTGTAATGCCTAAGCAACCAAGTTATCGCCAATTTCTCCTTAAAAATCACTAGAGGCAGTTCCCCAGCTGCAGCCTTAGGTGGCACCAACCTCTGGAACTCGACATAAAGGGAACAGGCCAGAAAGTAAAGACAGCTAATATATACAATACTAACATAATGAAAAATTATTAATACACAACACAGTATTCAATACATAGAATGAAGAAATTTAGACTCAGAAAGAATACTTACAGCAGGAGGTTGAAATGGGGTAAGCCAGGGGTGTCCAAAGTTTTTTCACTGGGGGCCACATACAGAGAAACATACGAAGGGCTGGGTCACCCACTAGACATGAGGCCTATTGCCTCACCTCCTGTGTATTAAGCAATCAAATATCGGTAAATTATGCTTCACAATTGAATATGCTTAAAGAAAAGAACAGCATCACAGCTCTCCATGAATGGTTTTTCATTTATTGCATTACAAAGTGCTCTCCTCACATGCAATCGAGTAAAAATCAAAAGCACAAGCTTTATCTGACACTTGATGTTTTAATTCGCCGCACAACTGCGTTTCTGGACAAGCGAACGTTTTTGAATTCCTGTATTTTCTCTGGGCACATTATTCCTGCAACTTTAGTGAGGCGCTGTTTTATGAAGTCACCATCTGAGAAAGGTTTCCCATGACAGGCAGTGAGTTGTGTTACCCCGTAACTGGCTAATGTGGCATGTTCTTGTGTTTTGTTAGCACGGAAAAAATCCTGTTGTTGAGCTAGCAGACTGGCTGCAATTTGCTTAAACTTTCTGTTCTCGCTCGGCACCGGTGTAGGTCGTGTAGGTCAGATGTTTGGTTTCATGGTGTCGACGCACATTATACTCTTTCATCACTGCAAATCAAATAGACACACTTGCTCTTGGCTTCTAGGAAGAAATATTAATTTTCCCCACCGTGTCTGAAGTTTTCTGCACTCACTTGTTATTGCGCATTTCTTTGGTACTGCCATTTTTGGTCACCCGTAGCAAAATTGCTCTTTGGTTGCGTTTGTTTGTGAAGACGCTGCCTTGATCAAGAAAGTAGCGCCACCTTGTGTTAAACCTAAGAAGTACAAGACAGTTCAGAACAAGTTTCGTGGGTTTCAAGTTTCATTATATTTTTAGAATTTACTGTGGGCCAATTAAAAATGGACCATGGGCCGCAGTTGGCCCGCGGGCAATAGTTTGGACACCCCTGGGGTAAGCGATCAGTATTATGTCATAAAGTGGTGGATTGATTAATAAAGTGCTGTCCAGACTGGGAGTTTCGAGTTCATATGACATTTTCCATTGGGAAACTTGAATTTCCCATTACAGGTTTATAGTGTGGCCGGTCCCAAAGGCACTAGCGACAACTGCCTGGGACACATCCAATAATATCAAGAAGGTCCTCATTATGGGACACGGGAAAAGGGTGGTGGAATACTTGGGCATTGCTTGATGTCAAACTCTTAAAAGTCGATTTATGCTTCTGTGTTGAGCCAACGTGTGTAGTCTACGCTGTTGAATACTTCTGTGTCGTGTGGTGCGGCAGTCACACGCCTGAACGATAGTTGTTGGTTATTTGTAGCACACAAGAAAAGCAAATGATCCATTAAGAATTATGCAGTGTTTGTCCTACAGGATCACCGCTCCTTTTGCTGTACATTTTCGTCTGCGAATCTATTTGTCCCTCACAGTTTTCCACTATTTCATACATTTGTCAACTCTGAAATGGAAGACAAACAGAAAACGTGTTTGTAGTTGCCAAACTCGACGATCAGAAACATAGGGGTCTGTGTAGGGTTTGCTTCAATTTAACACAAAGTCAAATTTCTGTGGAGATGAGCATCAGGCGAGACCATAGCTGCACAGTAGGCTATTTGGGCAAAGGTAAAGGCTTGACGCAGAAGTATAAACCAAGCTTTCTTATATAACAAGATGTAGTCAAGTACCTCGGTACAGTAGATGGTGGTATCCACTTACTACGGCAATGAATAAATAAAAATATCATTACAATGAATGTGTGTGTTTACTGTGCTTACATATATGACATAATTAACCAATAAGGTAAAAAGACAGAGACTGTACACGTGCAATGTCGTAGTCTCCTTATATGGCAAGGGGCTGATATCTGACTCCGCCCACACCCCAACCCCACCCCTAAGCCCAACCCCATTCCATTGGATTGAATGTGCTCCCATAATCTTTATATTATAGCGGACATCCACCCAAATATACTGTACAGTATACACACATTAAATAAAACAACAGAGAGTCCCAAAGAATATGTTTTCATGTTTTCATACCAACCAATGCATCAAGACTTAGAAATTTTATATTTATTAACCAGTTGTCTTTTTTATTTTTCTTTTATTTGCCAGGCCCTGCAAATTTTTTGGAGAAGCACCGAGAGGCACTGATCCAAAGGGTTACAATGGTGCCACCCATTTTGGACAGCCTGCTCTCTAAGAAGTTGATTGATAATGAGTGCTACGATGAGGTCTTGTCTGAACCCACAAACCAGAGAAAAATGAGGCGGCTCTATGCGATGGTCAGTGCCTGGGGGACCAAGGAGAAACTGGAGTTCTTCAATACTCTGAAAGAAAAGCAGCCCTACCTGATTGAAGACCTGATGGGAAAATAAGTCCCATGCAAGCCCCTTTCTCCTCAACTGTTTATTGTAATGCAGTCAAAGGATGTGACATCATCAGAGTTTCGAACAGGTGACCCGTTATGACACTCAGCTGAGCAAATTTCCAGTATCCTTACAGGGAACTGCTGGTTTTCACTCTTCATTCCAGACTGTTGCACTGGTACAATGCAAGACCACTCATTCTATTATGAGATTACTTCCTCTAAAATGTCATGAAGCTGGACACCGTGGACCACCTACATTACAAACTGCATGGACAGACTGCACTGACAGAGGGCAGTCGCAGGGAGCAAAATGTATCCTCTGCTTTTTATTTCTTCATATAAATTAATTGAGGGCTGAGTAAAATGTATTCGATGTCATTTTTAAATAGACACAATAAAAACCAGTAGCTTGTGGTTTTAGATGTTGTTGGTTTTATATTTGATGTTAGACATTCTTATAGATAGGCTGGCATGCAGTGGCGGGCCATCAGGGCCTTCAAGGCCTTCTCTGCTGGCCTAAAAAAATATCTGAATCACAAACTGATGTTAATTATATTTTGTCCATGAATACTTATTAAATAATTCCAAATAGTCTGTCCGCTTCCTTTCATAGCTTTTCTGATGGCTGTGCTGCTTCCAGACATGTATTTTCGTAATAAAGCATTTAACCAATCACATTTCAGCTATCATTTGTTGCCAGGCAGGGTCAAAGTCAAAGAAGTCTGCCAGGAGGCCTTCACAAACTGTTCTGCAGGCCCTCTAACACAAAATAAATGTCGATTAAACTGTTGCTTCAACCAATCAGATTTTGAGTTGGTTTCACTAGGGCCTTCTAGCAAGCGTTCGGCAACATCACCATATTCAGACCCGTTGATTGGATAGGATGGTGTAATAGAAAAATCTGAATGAGAGCATCATGAGGCAGCTGTACACATTGGTATGTTTGGCGGTGACCATTCCTGTGTTCACTGCTTCTGTCGAGCGGACATTTTCAGCCCTAAAGCGAATTAAAACTTATGCCAGAAATACGACAGGGCAGGTTCGACTTTCAGCATTAGCTTCGATGGCGATAGAAAGGGACTTCGTGATGGAACTGAAGCGCACGGATAATCTGTACGACAGAGTAATTGAACTGTTTTTGAGGAAAGAGAGGAGGATGGATTTTGTTTACAAATAATCCGAATTTTTGGTGAGTAAAATGTTGTGATTTTCCTAAATAATATTGCAAGTTTATGAGTTATTATTGATGTTTTATATGTGTGTCGCAGGCTGTAGCTGCAGTAGAAAGGAACTTGTTCACCCCTGGTTTGTCTATTCAATAAAGACATTTATTGTGGCTACAGGAGTTATCTATCTGCAATGCAACGGCTCTTTACATTGTATTTCTGCATATTAAGATGGTTTTTATAACCATAAATTAGTTTTTGAGGGGTGGGTTGATTCAGATGGAGCACTACTGAAGGCCTAGGTGTGAAATGCACGGTCCGCCACTGCTGGCATGTAAGTGAGGAGGTCCCCGCCCGGCTTCCCACGCCTGACGTCACGATTCCCCCTCCCGTTGTCACTCCTGCACTCCTCTGATTCTTAGCATGATGAGAGAAGTCGCAAAATCAACTGGAATGTTCAAGGAAATTATAGAAAAAAAACATGATTTAAATCTGTTAAGTAGTTCTGTTGTTCACTAGCCGAGTGGAGGCAAAGTACACTCCGAGGTTGGCACGTGAAAGATGAAGTCCCCGCCTGTCTTTCCTTGCCTGATGTCGCTCTTCCCTGTCCCCTCAGCCCGCAGCCTCTGTCTCAAATTAACATGAATAAATCGCCCCTTCAAGTGAACTCTGATTCTTAGCACAATGGGAGAAGTCTCAAAATCAACCGGAATGTTGAAGCAAATTATACAAAAAAAAAAATGATGCAAATCCGCTAAATTATTCTCTTGTGAAACACGGACAGACATACAGACAGGCAGATGGATGTTGAATTTTATATACTCTATATCCTCACGTTTAAGTTCTCCTGCAGATAAGTCAGGACTTGATTTCACCATTTAATTTCTGGTATTTTATAATGTCGGTCGTATAAGTCGAATGCGGTAAACTCATGCTATTGGTCCAAGGGATTATTATATGCTAACGCCCACCTGAGAGAGGAACCACGCAGCACACGGCCTTTATATTTCTATGAGGGTGCGGCGATGTGCTGTATCACCATGTGCTCCTAACCTCTCTCTCTATTGTGCCGATTGCACTGATTTGTATTTTTTGTATCTCACACCCCTTTATCGTAAGAGCATCCCATTTCTACGATGGAGCGTTCGATCAGAAGAAAATATGAAGCTGGTTTTAAATTAAAAGTCGTTGTAGTAGCGAAAGAAATTGGTAAGTGTGCTGCTGCAACAAAATTCAATGTGTCTGAGAAACTGGTGCGAGATTGGAGGAGGCATGGAGGTGTAAAAAAAAAAAAATGAAGTGTCCTATTTTTGAACGGGCGTATAAGTCGGGGTCTGATTTTATGATCGATTTTTCGGATCTCAAGACCCGACTTATACATCAGTATATACCGTATATATAGTGAAGTTACGAATGTTTGGTCTTAATATCTGACGGCCTACACAAGCTATTTACAGGTGGTCAGCCTAGGATGATACACCACTAAAGTACCCAACTCAACCAAGCAGTAACTTAATGGTAGTCTTAACTCTGTTGCTGCATTAAAAACTAGATCTGTTTCTTTCTCCTTTTCTGCTCCCTGGTTCACGCTTGAACTTCGGCTTTTGAAAGCCAAAGGCCGACAACATGAATGGTTGTATATATAAACTGGACTCTTTGTTCACAAAGAGATGTACAAAAACCATATACTTTATTACAAGGACTGTATCGCCTAAACTAAATCTTAACTATTATACTCATATTATTTCTTCCAATGAAGACAACAGCAAGTCATTGTTTTCACTGCTTAATAATATCACACAACCCCTCGATTGTTTACCTTCTCACCTTTACTTAACTGATTTTTGCAATTCCCTTATGTCCTTTTTTTTAATGAAAAAATCCAGAAGATTCATCAGTCTCTTGGTACGGATTCCTCCAGTCCTTCATTTGAATGTCACCCACCAACTCACTCATTTTCCTCTTTTCAGCTTCCTACTTTCTCAGAAATCTCACATCTTGTCTGTAAGTCTAAGCCATCCACCTGTCAACTGGACCCTCTCCCTACAGTTCTGGTCAAAGCCTGCCTCTCCTCTCTGGTCCCTCTTATTTCTGCTATATTCCACTCTTCTCTCACTACTGGTACTGTTCTTTCATCTTTTAAAACTGCTGCAATGATCCCAATACTGAAAAAACCTGGTGCCAATCCGACTAATTTCAGTAATTTTCGTCCTATTTCTAATCTACCCTTCTTTTCCAAAATACTTGAAAAAATAGTGAACATTCAACTTCATTCTCATTTATCTCAAAGTAATCTGTATCAACAGTTCCAGTCTGGTTTTCGTCCCCTCCACAGTACAGAAATGGCACTTATAAAAATGACTAATGACCTCCTTATGGCAGCTGATTCTGCTTTAATTCCTATTCTCATCCTCCTTGATCTGAGTGCAGCCTTTGACACTATTTATCACACGACTCTTCTCAATAGATTATCTCTGATTGGCATTACCCGCACTCCACTAGCTTGGTTCAGATCCTACCTCTCAGGCTGCACTCGTTTGTTCAGATTAAAACTTTCACATCCCAACCCACCGCTGTTAGTTCAGGTGGGCTCTGTCCTGGGACCCCTCCTTTTGTAAATATAACATTAGCTTCCACTGTTACGCTGATGACCCCCAGCTCTGTCTCACTAGCAAACCTACTGCTTCCTTTCCACCCTCCTCACTTATTGATTGCATAGCAGAAATCAAATCCTGGTTTTCTTCAAATTTTCTTAAATTAAATAAGTGACAAAACTGAGGTTCTCCTCATTGGTACAAAATCACAATTTTAATTTGTTATGGATAATTCCTCTGTCTCCCCTTCCCCACAGGTGTCATCCTTGACAGTACTTTATCCTTTCAGTCCCACATCAATAACATCTCCCGGTCTCCATATTTCCACTTGCGTAACTTTAATCGTATTCGCCCCCCCCCCCTCACTCCCCCCACCACTGCTATCCTTGTTCATAGCCTCGTCACTTCTCGTCTGGATTATTGCAATTCCCTTTTCTTTGGTCTTTCTCGCAACTCTCTTTATAAGCTTCAACTAGTCCAGAATTCAGCTGCCCACCTGCATCATTACTAGAACCCCCTCCATTCACCATATCACTCCCGTCTTGCAGCAGCTTCATTGGCTTCCAGTTAAGTTCCGCATTCAATTTAAAATTCTTCTGTTAACTTTTTAAGGCTCTCCACAACCTCGCCCCTCCATATCTGTCTGACCTCCTCCATGTTGCCATTCCCTCCTGTACCTTTAGATCCTCTTCCTCCATCCACTTGACTGTCCCCTTCGTCCATCTTACCACTACATTCAGTCGCTCTGCTCCCCAGCTCCGGAACACACTACCACCTGAGCTTAGGAATATTGAATCATTTTCACTTTTCAAATCTAAACTTAAAACTCATTTGTTTAAGACTGCTTTTTCCCTTTGATTACAATTGCTCTGTCTGATTTAAATTTTTGTATTTTACTTTTGTTTATAATGTGTGTTTTGTCTATTATTCGGTGTCCTTGAGTGTTTAGAAAGGAGCCTACAAATAAATAAAATGTATTACTATTATTATTTTAAAAAATGCTATTTATAAAACCCAGCATAAGCACATTCATACGCAACTTGCTGTTTATAAATCACAATCATCTTGTAAACGTGCGTACATGAATGTGTGTCAAACCTCATCCAGTTGTCACCCTAAAACAACCACATATGGACCACATTAATGAACCTCACACACAATCAAAAGAGTTACCTGTAAGATGGGACAACGGTGACAGCAGAAAAGAGTGTGAGAGAGAAGTAGAGGAACTCAAAGGACCTTTATTTGGTGACCTAAGCATGGGTGTCAGCAACAAACACAAATATAATGAATGGTAACATAAATAGATAGATAGATAGATAGATAGATAGATAGATAGATAGATAGATAGATAGATAGATAGATAGATAGATAGATAGATAGATAGACATGAAAGGCACTATATAATAGATAGATAGAGGTATGAAAAGAACGATAGATAGATAGATAGATAGATAGATAGATAGATAGATAGATAGATAGATAGATAGATAGATAGATAGACATGAAAGGCACTATATAATAGAGGTATGAAAAGCACGATAGATAGATAGATAGATAGATAGATAGATAGATAGATAGATAGATAGATAGATAGATAGATAGATAGATAGATAGATAGATAGATAGATAGATAGATAGATAGATAGATAGATAGAGAAATAGGAAAGGCATTATAATAGGAAGGCAATGCAGAATATAAAGGATGAAAATCAAAAAGAAAGGAAAACTTTTGACTTGGTAGGCCCAGTGCCAGTAAGGCGCTATACATGCATATTGCTGTTGGCATAAAGGAGCCCCCTCTACAAAATGAGTAATGATGAGTCAAACAGCCAAGATTCTTTTAGTTTATAGTTTCACAAACCTGACACTAAAATACACTTTTCTATTGATTCTGCATGCAATCTCAAAACTCACAACTTTGAGTTTTGTTTTGTCTTTTGAGTTTTAAATATTTTTTGAGAGATGGGAATGTAAAAGACACATTGCACCCTAAGGGCCCATAGATGTCACAGAAAAGGGTGTAGAGGAAAATAAATTAAAAAAAAACACCTAACTTTTGAAGATGCAACTTGGCTAAATGCAATCCACGATTGAGATAAAGACGCACTCTTAGGCAAAAGCTGGGAGTCGATAAATTTGTCCTCTAAAGTAATTGAGACAAACCCAACTGCAGTTGCGCTCCTAGATGAAGTGCTTTTCCTTTTACTGGTTCTCTTAATTTAAAGACCATGTTTGCACCGAAGAAGGCATCTCCCCATCAGCCCCAGCACAATTCTGCTGCCTGTTGGGAATTGTAGTCCCTGTTTCAGCACTGCCACAAGGCTGAGAATGAGATGAAAATGTACCGGAAAACAGTTTTCTTTTTTTTAATATGTTCTAAAAAAACTTTCCCCCTGGAATAATGGTGTGAATTTCACTGATTCAATTTTGTTGGAATCACTGGCTCTTGACTAATAGGCTAAAAGTAGCCTGGTTCAGGGGACGCAGGTGGGCCCCTCAAATTCTATGCCACGGTGACCGCCTTCAAAACAACAAATACACACCTAGATGCGGAGACAAGTCACAGCTCCCTCACTTTGTCACTTTTTCGCGTCCACCAGTATGCAGAGCTGCTTGCATTCCTTCATACATTTGTGGACTTGTGGTCAAATCTTTGGGATCCCAGCAGACTCTACCTGCTGATCTCCAGGGCTCCACTCCGTTAGGAAGTTCTCACTTTCTATTATACCTGTCAGTGACAACAGCTGGTTACACTATGGTTAGGATTAGGGTTGGGGGAGGAGTTTTCTGACACAAGTCGAGTAGACCAGTTGACAGAAACCTGCAATCCAATTGGCTGTCCAGCAGAGCTGCTGAATTGCGGAGTCTCGGAGGGGTGCAGCTGGACCCCTCTCTAGGATCCTGTCTCCAGCACATGGAGGTCTCCTGATTCAAGTCCCCCTAACTACCTTTGATTAACATGACCTAAAATTAAGACTTTGCGGTAATCTGGATGAGAATGAGTAACTCTCTTTAACCTTGTCAGATGGCACGCTGAACATTGGGGCTTCAGTACTTTGCAATTCTAAAAGTCAATCCTGTACGTATTTTTCCTTATAGATTTATACTATTAAAAATAGCGGTGCTATCCGTCTCGTACAACATGCAGACGTATCGCACTAATAACAACGAGTGTTATTACATGTTAAATATTAGAGTTAAATAACGTGTATATTTCACATGTAAAAAGACGGTGCGATACAGACGCGTGGATGTGTGAAATGTGCGTTATGAATGAGATGCACTTTTCTGAAACGGAATGTTATGTCATACGACGTGTTAAATATTTAAATACACATTAACATGAATATATAAATTCTTTATTGTGACTGTCAAAACGACTGAAGAAGGGTTAAAAAGTAACAAATAACTGTAAAGGTAATACGTCATGTTGCACTTAGTCCAGTCCTTTGAAACGAAACTAAACGGCTGTTCTCTTGAAACGAAACCGATCAGGCGCCTGACTTCAGGCGGACGAGGCGCTGATTGGTCGCTTGTGTGTTCGTGGCTGTTAGCTAAGAAAAGCCTCCCGAGGAGTTTTAGTTGTCACAAATCAAGGGATCTGCACGGTCCGACTGAATGACGGAGGTAAGGCCGAATGTGTGTTTTTTATTCTTATATATAAAAATCTTGCTAACGTATACATGTTGTACATATGAGCTTTCGAGTCAGCTGGCTTTGTGATCTTTTTCTTTTTATAAATTATATATATATATATATATATATATATATATATATATATATATATATATATATATAGATATAGATAGATAGATAGATAGAGAGAGAGAGAGAGAGAATGAGAGCATTTTAGCGCTACTCTATGAATTAAAATGTCTCCAGGTAGGTTGTTTAATAATATATACTTTCTTCTGTTTATCAAGTAATGTCGCGGTACATGCGGGCGAAGGGACTAAATTGGCTTACAGTCGATTTTTAAAAATCTTATCCACACTGCGAAAATATCAATTGTATTTGTAATCAGTAATAGAGACGAGGAGTTTAGCGGAGTTTGTTTAAAAAATGAACACCTTCAGACTCATTTACGTACAGTATAACGTACTGTGAGTGTCCAATCAGTCATTCTATTTTGAAACTCTGTTTAAAAACGAAAGTGCAGTATAAAACATCGAGAACCGTAAGGAACCCGAGAGATGACGTGCAGTAAGTACCATTAGTGTTTTTTTAACGTTTTCTCAAGATATCCGAATGATTTTCACGAGGAAGCGCAATATCATTAGTGTTTATTTTCCCCGTGATAATGGAATAAAAGCGAAACTTAAGCCTTTGCTCCTGGCGAGCAGCTAACACATAGATAAAAGCAATGGTATCGACTGATGCAAACTCGTTTGAAATGCGAATACAAATATAAACCGATTTGCATCGTGCTGTTCCGTTAGCGGTGTAATTATATTGAGTGTTGCTGGATTTCAGTGCCAAGATCCGATTTGATTATTTTGGGCAAACCCACTCTCCCGTTGTGAGGTTATCATAGCTGTCCATGTGACAAACAGTGCCCTCTCGCGGTCTCCTATATGCAGAGTGCCCTTTCTGGTCCAAAGATGAGTGTAGTTTATACTTAGGATCTTTAGTTGATCTGCAATACTTACAGCATTCAATAAGCTAAACGTTGCGCTCTTTGCTTTGGTAAAATAGTTAAATTCCTCGATATCCCCGTCATTCCGTTATTGCGAGAAAACGATAAAAAAAATAATAAATAAATAATGCTTATGGTCCCGGGAAGTCGGAGCCAATCCTACTTGCTCGCAAGTTTGGTTGGCACAAATAAGGACATATTATTAAGTTTTGTGAAAAAAAAAGTGGTTTGATGAAATGTTTATATTGGCAAGCCTCGGAAAACTCCACCAGTCCGTCTGTGACTTTTATTCCGCCGCGCGTTAGTTATACAGTGTTTTAGTTTTGGCCCTTTAATGTTTATTACTTTTATTTTAAGAAAGTAACAGTGGGCAATCAAGCAGATAAAAATGAATGTAATGAATTATTTTAAAAATCTAGAAACAATACCAGAAATTTTGGGGGGTAGCTGGGGGGATTTGGGGAGAAAAAAGAAAGGCTAACAGAACAAGAATTGAAGTCGCGCAAGATGACGCCGCCGGTTTAGCTGCGCATGCTCTGTGCCAGACGCTGTGTCGCCCGCAGGTGACGCACACGGACGTTGTCATTTCTCTTTTCAGTGTTCGTGTGTACTTGAGCAACCCTGCTGGAATTTACCAGACCCAGAAAAGAAGTTCAGAAACCCTGAGGCTGCCTTTGCACTTTAGTAAACTCTCCTGAATCACATCTGTGCTTTAAAATAACAGCTGGTCTGACACTCTTAAAAAATCAAATCGCCAGAGTGGTGCTTCTGATTTCTGGTTCACAAAAGACCCATCCGCATGAAGCCTCCAGAAAGATCAGGCTTAACAGGCTTCATACAGTAAATGATGGTAACAGATTTCTGAAACACCAATGGCTCCCGATTTTAAAAGGACTTTTCCTGCATTCGTCCAACAACACAGCAGAAGCTCAGGTTTTCTTAATCTGTTGTTGTCTTGTAGCCCACCACCCATTAAAGGGGTCCGTTTTTTTTAAATATATAGTCAGTCAGTCATTCTCGAACCCGCTATAGCCTAACATAGGGTCACGGGGTCTGCTGGAGCCAATCCCAGCCAGCACAGGGCGCAAGGCAGGAACAAATCCTGGGCAGGGCGCCAGCCCACCACAGGCCTTTTTTAAATATATATTAGAAAGGTTTTTTTTTTTTCCAGTCACCCAAAAAACAGCTTTAGTTACAAAGAACGAAATAGTTTTTGTCAAGCACAGGTTCTTGGAGGAACCACACAACCTGGTAAAGAACCCTAAAATGCCATGAAAAAAATAGCATTTTTAAGAAGTGGACTACACGTCTCAGGTCCACCTTGTGTGGAGTTTGCATGTTCTCCCCGTGTCTACGTGGGTTTCTTCCCAAAGTCCAAAGACAGGCAGGTTCGGTGGATTGGTGATACTAAATTGTCCTCTGTGTGTGTGTGTCTGTCTTGTGATGGACTGGCATCCTGTCCAGAGTTTGTTCCTTCCTTGTTCCCTGCTAGTGTAATCGGTCTCCACCACACATACCGTAGTGTTGAATCCTGGCCTTTGGATTCGGCTTCTGTGTTGTGCAACGTGCCGTACAAACCGCCACAAAAGAATAATGCAAAACACCCTTTAGTTCTTGATGTTTTCTCTTTTTTATTAATAGTCTGAAATATTAAAACAGAGAACATAAAAAGTGACTACTCAAGCTCTGTGATTCCTCCTCCTCTCACAGTAACACAACGAATACTGGGATCAATCTAAATTGCAATGACATACATAACCATGCATAGCTCAATATGCAAATAAAAAATAACATACCTGAAATATTCAAACAGAGAACATAAAATGTGACAATTCAAGTTCTGTGATTCCTCCTGTTAACAAAAGAAAAGCACGCGGAAAGGCTGTTGAACGCTCACATTAACACATAACTAAAATGAATAGAAAAGCATTCAAAACAACAACTGTATACAACAAAATATACAATTATATTACATATATATATACATATACATATGTACATACATATATACATATATATACACAATATATATTACATATTATATTATATTTTACAATTACTGTCACATGCAAAAAAAATTAACTCAAGCAATTTAAAATAATTTAATTAATTTTACCATACAGAGAATAACAGCGTGCTTACTGGGAGAAGCTCACGCTGATGACGCAACATAACATAACATAACAAACAGAGTAGGGAACTAGAAGAGGACCACAACAGGAAAACATACAACACAATGAATGTTATCAGGATCTGGTGAAGCTCCAAACAACTAAACGTTTTATTTTATACACCCGTTACACTAGCTGGGATAGGCTCCGCCCATGACCCCACCTGAGACCCCGATGACTGACTATCTAACTTCTATTTGGCGGCAGGAGACTCCGCATTCATTTCATTATTTGCAGGGCTCAAAATCCAAGGCACTATCCTTAAAATTCACTGTAGCCCCAAGACGTGAGCCAGGTCTGGATTTACGTGGGTTAGAAAATGACCTGACATGTTCCACAATTCTATAAAAGACTTCCCAGAGTGCTTAGTGGCAGAAGAGGACTGCACTGGTGTGCATCTTGAAGTGGGGAAGAACAAAATACTGATGAAGGTAAATCCACTTCAAAACATCAAGGAAATGTTTTTAGAACAATGGCTTCAGCTTTTGTGCCGTCATGAAGCAAATGACAGGTTGGGGGCTGAAGACAACCCGTTTGGGGTCACTGCCTGCTTTGCTCTACATGCTGCATGGGTTAGGCTCACAACCCTCCATTGGATTAATCAGAATTGGAAAATGGACGGATGGAGAAGGAAGAAAATATGAAGAAGTAAGAAAAGTTGGTAAAAAGGACAGAAACAAAAGTAGAAATGGTGAACAGAGTGGGGGGCCTAAAGTGGGTGCTTAGTACTATAATTTGGCAGCACATTCAGGCCCGGCCAGTACTTGGTTGGGAGACCAATCAATAAAAGCTTGGGTTGCTGCTGGAAGAGGTGTTGGTGAGGCCAGCAGGAGGCGCTTACCTTGCGGTCTGAGTTGGGACCCCAATGCCCCAGTGCAGTGATGGGGACAATGTACTGTAAAAATGGTGACAACCTTCAGATGAGATGTAAAACTGAGGTCCTGACTCTCTGTGGTCATAAAAGATCCCTTTGTGAAGAGCAGGGTGTATTCTGTTGTGTAGGCTACATTGCCCGCCATGGCCCCCTAATCATCCCCTGTCTCTGACTGGCTGTCTGTCTCACCACTTCACCACCTAACAGCTAATTTGTGGTGAGTGCACTGGTGCAAAAATGGCTGTCGTTGCATCGTATACCTTAGCGGAGGTTGAAGTGGCTCCCCATTCACTTTGAGAAAATGTAAAGAATATTATTAATAGTAATCATTTTATTGCCTCATCTCCCTGTGGCGTCCAAAGTCCAAATTCACGTTGGTAGGTATGCCTGGTGATTTTAAGTTGTGTGAATGAGGTGTCTTAGTGTGTGAGTCTGCTCTTGGATCGTCTCGTATTCTTTTCTTCCAGGGAGTCACTACATTGTCCTCACTGTTGCAGGGATAATTCTGCTTACTTGTAATGGAGAAATTCATTTCAGAAATTGAAGCGTTAGATGATCAGCCAACTCTTTAAAAAGAAAAACAAAATCCTAATCCAGTTATTGTTTTCTCTGCTCTTCAATTGTTACACTTCAATTCCTTGTTGACTGATCTGTCGCTGTCATAGACATGTAATGTATTGCTCAAATCAATTAAATAAATATGTCATTAGTGGCAAAAAATAACTAATAAATCATTTCTTCTTTAGGATTCCAAGAATCTTGGGTGGCCTTGAAGTGTTAAATGATGACAGCCAGAGGAGACGAGTGCTTGGAGCGTCCGACCTTCGGCCAGTTTTTCCAGCTGGGCATGTTGTACGACTGTTGCTCGGAAACGACAAACTCTGGTGGGTGACCTGCTGGGATATGGAGTTTGAGGAAGATTTAGAGTTTAGATTTAGAAAGAACTTTATTTGACCAAAGGGGGAAATTTGGCTTTTTTTTAGAAGTTCTTTAAATAAATAATAGATAGATAAATAAACATAAATACACACACAGACACACACGCAATAGTCTGAACTCACACCAGAATGATTAAAAAGGAAGAAAATTAAAAAGGATGAAAAACTCCTGACTTGGCAGAACTTTATGTACGCGTATTGCTGTTGGCATGAAGGAGCCCCCGTTGTGTTTCTTAACACACTTCTGCTGAATGATTCGTTGGCTGAAAGTCCTCAGTGTTGGTGTGTCACAGAGAGAGGATGTGCGGCGTTGTTCTTAATGGCACTCAATTTTGTCTTCATCCTCTCCTCCAGTACGACCTCCTGGGGGTCCAGAATGTGTCCCATAACTGAGCCTGCTTGTTTACTCTTGAAGTCCATCAATTAGTAGACTTTGTGGAAGGTTTAGGTCAGTCGTTCCCAGCGTTTTCTATGCTCCACACCCCTAGAAAATGTGTGATTTCTGTTTGTACCCCCTTTCTTCTTCTTTCAGCTGCTCCTGTTAGGGGTTGCCACAGCGGATCATCTTCTTCCATATCTCTCTGTCCTCTGTATCATGTCCTGTCACACCCATCACCTGCATGTCCTCTCCCACCACATCCATAAACCTCCTCTTAGGCCTTCCTCTTCTCCTCTTCCCTGGCAGCTCTATCCTTAGAACCCTTCTCTCATTATACTCAGCATCTCTCCTCTGCACATGTCCAAACCAACGCAGTCTTGTCTCTCTGACTTTGTCTCCAAACCGTCCAACTTGAACTGACCCTCTAATGTCCTAATTTCTAATCCTGTCCATCCTCGTCACACCCAATGCAAATCTTAGCATCTTTAACTCTGCCACCTCCAGCTCTGTCTCCTGCTTTCTGGTCAGTGCCACTGTCTCCAACCCATATAATATAGCTGATCTCACTACCATCCTGTAGACCTTCCCTTTCACTCTTGCTGATATCCGTCTGTCACAAATCACTCCTGACACTCTTCTCCACCCTGCCTGCACTCTCTTCTTCACTTCTCTTCCACAATCCCCATTACTCTGTACTGTTGATCCCAAGTATTTAAACTCATCCACCTTCACCAACTTTACTCCCTCATCCTCACCATTCCACTGACCTCCCTCTCATTCACACACATGTATTCTGTCTTGGTGGTCCTACTGACCTTCATTCCTCTCCTCTCATATCTCCACCTCTCCAGGGTCTCCTCAACCTGCTCCCTACTCTCGCTACAGACCACAATGTCATCAGCAGACATCACAGTCCACGGGGACTCCTGTCTAATCTCATCTGTCAACCTTTCCATCACCATTGCAAATAAGACAGGGCTCAGAGCCAACCCCTGCCACAGGGGATCCACAAACCAGTGTTTCTTCGTGCCAGTCCCAAGCCCGGATAAATGAGGAGGGTTACGTCAGAAAGGGCATCCGGTGTAAAATTTTGTCAAATCAATATGCGGACAACAAAACAAATTGTACCCCCTACAGAAGTAAAATCACATTTGAAGATAAAGAAGTCAAATTTTTAAACCATACATTGAACCACATATAGTGCAGTGGGTGAACAAACTGAACTCAGAAAATATAAGCTTTTAACTCTGTGCATAAAATTTAAATATAAATTGAGCAATTTACCTTTATGAATATCAAATAACCTTGAAAATGTGTCTCCATGAAGCTTAGACACTCGATTGACGATCAGGGGGTTTGGGTATCCCATGAAACATTAAATTCAGTGAGGAAATGACACACAATCAACAATCGTGGGGTTTAGGGGATTGAAGACCCCCATAGAGCAACTGGTGCCCGCACACCACTAAGTCATAAAACACAGTCGACGACCTTTATCCCCCAATAACACCGGCACTGCAGTTAAAAACCAAATGTGCCGCACAGTTAAAATTGTTGCGCTGCTGCCAGGACCGACCAGCAGGAGAAATGGGCTGAGTGTAATCAGCTGGTGTTACATCCAATTCAGTCCCCCCCTTGTTTCCTCCGGCAAGAAATGTCAATCAGACCTTGAAATCAGTGATGTTTCACAATCAGAAATTAATACTAGATGTTGTCCTTCTGTACGGATTATTGCAAGGTCCAAATTCTATTCACCTTTACAAATGCACTGCCCACAGCGTGGGACCTGCGAGGATGAGTATTTCTCACTCACAGGTGACAATTGTGTACACAATACTTGATTCTTTTCATATCACAGTACAAGAACACTAACCAATAAATGACTCACAAATGACGGCACACCACAAGACACCGATTGTACCACAATAAAGTTGGTCGACGCACCTCACTCAATTTTGGTGAATTGTGACGCAGCCTTTGTCTTTGTCGCACCCCCCCTGAAATACCATCTTGCTCAGGTTCAGGTTCAGATATAAAGATGTACCTTAATTGAATTTCTTAGCATGTATCACTGATATTGGGGAATTAGTATTATTGTTGGTATCTTAGCTCTAAATCATGAGCACCCTCCTGTGGTCTCTCCACACCCAGACTTATTGCCAAGGAGTTCAAGATCTCAGGTTTCATGACAAAACAAACAATGAGGGCTCAACACATTCAAAAAAATCCAAAAGCACAAAACAACACACAAACCAAAACAAAAGCCCAACTGGGCCATGGGACCATGCTAGCACAGGCCTTCATCATGTTTACCAGTGAATTGCTCACTTGCCTGCCCCTCCAGTACCATCTAAGCACTCTCACTTTTCTGTTCCCCTCTAAAGTCCAATTTGCAAATCTTTTTTTTGGAATAATGAATTGAAAATAAATAAAACCCCTTTGTATTTTTCAGGAATCACACTGTGGGACTCTGAGACTCTCAACAGCCACACTAAAACTGAGGCTCGACCAAACACGACATTCCAGCTGATCTCATCTGGTTCATTCAAAGCCAAAGCTAAGGGCCTCGCTATTGGTCCTCCTCTCAGGGCAAGTCTTTCAAGTGGACTGATTTCATTAAAGGACTCATTTGCATATTTGAATATTAATGAGCAATCCTCACACAAAGTATGCGTTGGCCTGCTGGTTCAGATATCATCCAAGTACAAGGAATTGAGGATGACAGAGCTGAAGGAGCTGAATACCGCCCACCCAAATGTCATCGACCAAGCGAAGGTAACACATGTTGTCTCCGCGATGCTGTACGGTGTGCAAATTTTTGTGACGTTTGAGATTTCTACCCTATCATCTGATGAGAAAGATGATCTTCGGGGCAAACTGGAGCTGCTGATCAAAAGTAAACTTGTTCAGAAGGGAGGCCATGATGTGCATCTCTCTGATGAAGAATCAACAGTCGCTAACAGACTCCAATGCATTTTCTTTTCTGATTTTCATTCTTCCAATGATCTCGTGAATTTTGAAGAGGCCTGTGATATTATTTCTACCCTACCAGATTTGCTTGGAGAAAACGGGGAGAACGCTGTGCCAATGAAAGTGTGGCTCCAGCCTGTAAGTTACGTGGACTCCAAGGCTTCCCCGATTGTTCATGAGGTGCCAGTGAGTCTAGTTGAATCTTTACAGGCTACCCTGGACCACCTCGACAACTTCACCACTTGGTGTTCAGCAGCCCTGGAAGATGAGGCTACATTGACATTCCCAGCATTTAAAAAGAGGTTCCAAAAACTCCAAAGTCTCTGTATGGAGTACAAGTCATCTTTCCAGACTCGTTTGTCGAAAATGATTCCCTCAGTCCGTAGAGGTGAAAAGTCAGAAAATGCGATTGTGGAAATTCTGAAAGAACACGATCAGTCCCCATTTGGTTCTGTTTCTTTAAAGGCATGTCTGGATGACAAAGAGAAGGAGATGGCAATCATACGTTCTTATTTGAAGATGCTAGCTGGTTTCAAGGTGGTGTCTTCAGGCTCTCAGTTTGACTCGGAAATCTTAGACCCAGAAGCCGAACATGTGGTCTGTTTTATGGTTACATCTTTGAAAGAGAAAGAACCTTACCTGTTGGATATGTCCAGCTATCTCGATTCCCTCAGCAATGGAACTCCAGCAAGCCAAGAATTAATTGGCTATGATTATGAAAAGCGAGCTGGTGAACGTTGGTTCAAAATGCCTTCCGTGTCCAAAAAGATGCGAAGCATGGCCAGATATTTTGTGGAATTTGCAAAGACTAATGCAGCCGCAGGGCAGGTGAAATTCATTGTGGCTTCCTGTGAAGATGTCGACCATGCTGGTGCCTCCATTTACTGTTACGACGACGGCAGTTTGGAGAACACAGACTTTGAACTCCCATCAAAACCTGATCCTCCTCAAATTGTGCAGACAAATCAAGATCAGGTGACAGTAAAGTTAAACCTGCCGAGTCAAGGGGCGACACACGTCGATAAACTTAGGCTTGAGTACAAGGAGGACAAAGAGTCTGACTGGTCCATGAAGGTTGTTTCATCTGGAGAAGAATCATTTTGTGTAAAAGACTTAATTCCCAACACTAAATATCAGTTCAGATATGCAGCGATGTGTAAAGTGGGTGTTAGTAGTGTGAGCAACATAACTGAAGCTACAACGATGGCCTCAACAAGTGACTCCAGAAACACATCAGAGACGGAGCAGCCTACTGAAAATGTAATTCCACAGAAGGAGAGTTCTACACCAACAGGGCCTTGTCCAGATAGTAAAAGAGATGAACATCAAAGTGGTGTCCCCAAGGCTCAGGACCAACATGTAGACATGAGTGGAAAGCCAAAACCAAACAGCTATGACAACACAACACCAGCACAGCCACAATCGAGAAACAGGCAAAGAAACCAAGAAGGGAAACAACGAAGACGACTAGCGTTGCATGTCCGTGATAAAATGAGCCGGAAGAATAAATCCAGTGCCCAAAAAGGATTAAAGATGTCATTGCATAATCTAAAACTAAGTGAAGAAAATCTTAATCAAGATGGAAATTGCAGAAGGGTAAGATTTGGATATGCAAGCAATAAAGGCAACAGGACCATCATGATGATCGGTGCAACAGGAGCAGGTAAGACAACACTCATCAACGGTATGATCAACTACATCCTTGGCGTGGAATGGACCGATAACTTCAGATTTGTCCTAATTGATGAGCAAACACAGAAGTCTCAAGCGGAAAGCCAGACTTCAGCCGTCACAGCTTATGAAATCAATCATATGGAGGGGTTCAAGGTCCCATATTCTCTCACCATTGTGGACACGCCAGGGTTTGGGGACACAAGAGGAATCAAACACGATCAAAGGATCACCGGACTGATCCGTGACTTTTTTTCTCAACCCGGAGGCATTGACCATATTGACGCCATATGCTTTGTAACACAAGCTTCGCTTGCCCGCCTGACTCACACACAGCGTTATGTTTTTGATTCAATCCTGTCGATTTTTGGTAAGGATATTGCAGACAACATCGTGATGTTGGTCACATTTGCTGACGGACAGAGCCCCCCTGTTTTAGAAGCAATTAAGGCATCTCAGATTCCTTGTTCTGTGAATGGAAATGGCGAGCCCACGTACTTCAAATTTAATAACTCTGCCCTCTTTGTGGACAAGTCAAGTCCCAAAGGGGCAAATAAAAACGAGTTTGAAAGTGATGATTTTGACCACATGTTCTGGAAGATGGGCTCATATAGTTTAAAAAAATTTTTTATGTCGCTCACTAGCTTCAGCCCTAAAAGTTTGGTTTTAACCCAAGAGGTTCTCAAAGAACGTCAGGAGCTTGAGGTCGCCATCGAAGGCTTGCAGCCCCAAATTAATGCAGGCCTGACAAAGCTCGATGAAATTAAGAAGATCAAATACGCCCTCGAGCAGCACAAAGCAGAAATGGAAGCAAATAAAGACTTTGAGTATGAAATTGATGTCACAAATCCAGTGCAAGTAGAAAATACAAGCAGCCGGTACTTGACCAACTGTCAAAACTGTCACTTCACATGTCATGATAGCTGTATATATGCAGATGACAAAGACAAAGACAAGTGTTGTGCTATGGATAAAAAAGGTTACTGTAAAGTATGTCCTGGAAACTGTGTCTGGAATGTTCACTTCAACCAGAAGTACAAATGGACGTATGTGACAACAAAGAAAAAGAGAACTTACAATGAGCTTAAACAGCGCTTTGAAGAGGCTCATGGTGAAGTGATGACAACCAAAAACATTTTTGAACAGCTAGAAATTGAATTTTCGGTTGTGCAGGAAATAGTCTTTGAGCTAATCCAGAAATCTCATCATTGTCTCGAGAAACTGAAGGTGATAGCACTGAGGCCAAATCCACTCTCTGCTCCGGACTACATTGACCTGATGATCGAGTCGGAGAAACGCGAATGCAAACCAGGGTTTCAAGATCGGATTCAGTCCTTGATGGAGGTGCGTCAGAAAGCGGAGATTGTATCAAAGATGTCCTCAGGGGACCTTCTGCCAGAGGAGTGGACACAATATGGCAGCAGAAAAGTGAAAGGAAGGGGTATGTTTGGGACTGTCAAAGACTGGCTGTGCAGTGCTTTTAAAGGTAGACAGCCTCCGTCACTTCCCAAACCGATGGAGATCTCATTCCCCAGCACTCAGTTTGGCCCCCAACATGGACAGGCAGGATATATTTATTTTGGGACTAACAACACAACTGACAGTATGGACAGGGGAAGGGGAGGGTGGAGGGACTGGGGTAGAGGTAGGGGCAGAGGCAGAGGTTGGGGTGATGGCAGAGGTAAAGGTGAAGGAGACTGGAGGAGTGGCGGTGTATATTGGGGTCAAAGTGGGTCTGGGAACAGAGGTAGAAATGACGGAGATTGGAGAGGCAGAGGATATAATAGAGGTAGGGGTAGAGGCAACAGACGTGGAAACTGGCAGAGCAATTCCTTTAATGACTAAGCGATCAGAGGAGTTCAAGGTACTTTAAAAGAAAATGCTGCCGCCATCAACATCTCCATTTAGACTTCAACAGAACATCACAGCTGGCTAGAAGGTTGAGAAAGTGTGGTTGTAACTGCAGTAGGTCCATTAGGAGACATGAAACAATACGGTTATCCTTCGATGTTGTGAGTCAGCCTGATATGAAATCTTCATAACAATAATGTATTTCGTGTTTGGTATTACTTCTTAGGCATTTGTAAATTTAACCTTTGCAAAATTAATTGATCAGTATGCAAATATGCAAATTTTTACGAGATCACCACAGTTCCTCAGATATTTACATGGTGTGAGCCCTGCAAGACTCAATCTGGATTGGAATCAGTATTGGGAAT
Source organism: Erpetoichthys calabaricus (assembly GCF_900747795.2). NCBI lineage: Eukaryota > Metazoa > Chordata > Cladistia > Polypteriformes > Polypteridae > Erpetoichthys > Erpetoichthys calabaricus. Next base: position 4,635,226 of record NC_041410.2, on the reverse strand, counting down.
GAATCCTATGTTATATAGCGCCTTTGCACATTGAACACTTTTCCCAAGGTGTTGTAATGCATTGTGGATTGCACAGAATGATATACATACAACCTGCAACTTGGCTTTTTAGAATTGTATTTTATATACGGTACCTTTCCATCCTGAACACCAACCGAAAGTGACCTAGAGATCCCTGATGATCATTTCCGTATTTTGTTTTATGATGTGACCTCTGACCTTTGAACTGCCTTTCCCGAGGTTTCTTCCATTTTTTCCCTACAAGGTTTTTTTTGGGAATTTTTTCTTGTCTTCTTAGAGAGTCAAGGCTTGGGGGGCTGTCAAGAGGCAGGGGCCTGTTAAAGCCCACTGCAGCACTTCTTGTGTGATTTTGGGCTATTCAAAAATAAATTGTATTGTATTGTATAATACGAGTTGAACGTTGATGAGTATATGGAAGTAAGAATTTCACTGTATTCTGCATATGTGATAAGACTATAATGTAAAGTTACTGTGCCGCAAAACCATCCAAGTTTAAATGTATGTTTATGTTTTCCTGAGTTAACATCAAACCTTGCTCCCACAATGGCTGTCTTTTTTTTCCTACTTGAACGGTTTACGCAACCGTTAACTGTTACTATGTACTATAAAGTACATACATCAACACTCTGTGTGAAGCTGAGACCCCTATGCTGTGACGATGTCTCTTGAGTACAGAAATATTATTGGACCAGAAAGTAAGGATTGTAAATTTGGCTGCTCTCCCTTTCTATCCACCAGGCTAGAGGACTGAGAACAATGCAGTATTCACTGGTGTAGAATTCCACTTTGCTGTAATCTTCCTCCTGTTTTTTGGATCAGTATCAGTAAAAGGCATAGCGATGTCTCGAGCGCTCGTTTTCACATCCGCGGCTCCTGAGAGTTGCAGTAACCACAGCTTACTTTATATTTACTGTCATTCCCTTTTTTGAGATTGGTTTATGTTTTGTCGTTTTGTTCCGTTCAGTCGTTTAGGGCTCTTTTCTTATTTCGATCAGCAATTACCTAAGAGCCCCAGGTAGGACCCCAGGTGACACAGCGAGCTTGCAGTGGCATTGTCTCTCCGAGGCATCTTTAATTGTTCATCTCCCTTGTGCCATTTCCTTGGTTGGTTTGAAGTATTTACTCATTGACATTTTTGGGGTTTTTGACTTTTACTTTGCAGTTGATGGGTTTTTTAAAATTTGTATTTAGCGCTCTGATTTATTTAGGTTTCAGTTCTCTACATATTTTCGGTGGTTTTCTTTATTTTGGTATTTTTTTGTATTTTTATGTTCTTTTGGGGTTGACCTTTTGTAATTTTGAATATTTTGATTAATTTTTGTTTATTCGAATTAATAAACTGAATAAAAAATGGGTTTTGATAAAGGTATTTTTTTGTCCTTTACCAAACTGGGAGAATTCCACACTCTCCATACCCTGAATATATACTAATAAAAGGCAAAGCCCTCACTGACTGACTGACTGACTGTCTGACTCATCACTAATTCTCCAACTTCCCGTGTAGGTGGAAGGCTGAAATTTGACAGGCTCATTCCTTACAGCTTACTTACAAAAGTTAGGCAGGTTTCATTTCAAAATTCAAAGCGTAACGGTCATAACTGGAACCTCTTTTTTGTCCATATACTGTAATGGACTGCAGCTCGCTGGCCGTGGGAGGCGGAGTTGCGTATCGCGTCATCACGCCTCCCACGTAATCATGTGAACTGACTGTGAACGCAGTACGTACCCAAAGAGCGCTGAAGAAAACATTCATTACACAATTGAGAAGGCAGCGAAACAATAAGAAGCGAAGCACGGTGTAAACCGTAAGTTTAAATTAAGTTTATAGAAACGCTCCCGCTGCCGTTTGCAATACCATATTCGCGAGATACAAGTTTAATGAGAAGACACGAGGTATAAACGAGATTTGGATCACTTTGTAATGGAGTTAAAATTGCTGTAGCGAGAAACTTTGAAGTGCCAGGTCTTAGCTAACATTAAATAAAGCCGTGGACATCGCAACATCACACAAGAGAGCGGCTCACGTGAACTGACTGAACGCAGCACGTCGGAAACAAAGCACCGTGTAAACCTAAAGTTTAAATTAAGTTCATAGACCTACAAAAGGTTGCCATTGATTTGAGGCAAGATTGCAGTCTCAAGAGTGTGCTTGCACGGCTTGGTCATATTACAACCGGAATGCTGAACTGACAACATGGTATACAAAGAGAACTATAACAATCGTAATATGTATATATATATATATCTATATATATATATATATATATAGATATATATATATATATATATATATATATAGATATATCTATATATATAGATATATATAGATATATATAGATATATATATATATATATATATAGATATATAGATATATATAGATATATAGAGATATATATATAGATATATATATATATATATATATATATATATATATATATATATATATATATATATATATATATATATAATATAGATTTATATATATATATATATATATATATATATATATATATATATAATATAGATTTATATATATATATATATATATATATATATATATATATATATATAATATAGATTTATATATATATATATATAATATAGATTTATATATATATATATATATATATATATATATATATATATATATATAATATAGATTTATATATATATATATATATATAGATTTATATACAGTATATATATATATATATATATATATATATATATATATATATATATATAGATTTATAACCTCTTTAACACACTACTTCTCTGCTGCGAAGTGTGGGTATTTTGCTAGTAATACTATAAATGACATGTGTGAAGACTTGTGTTGCCCGTGAATTCATTTATGCAGAAGCCTGTGCATCTTAGGTGTGGTCTTTACACCTGTTCCCAGCACTCTCTCCATTTACCTTAACTTCTCCATCTCCACCTCTCACGTTTATAAGGCGCTTTCACCTTAAACACCAAAAAGCAACAAAGAAAACCCCAGTCTCCCAAGTCACAGGTGAGTGGAATCTACCTGATGGAGGCCAATTGTCCAAACAGCCCCTGCCTGGGTATTTTACAATGTGCCATGGTGGAGGGTCTTATATTGACTTCTAGTGAAATCCAATGGAGGTTTGATGTGGTCTGGTCACTCAGTGGGCCTGCAATAAGCTCAGAACTTGATCAAAATGAAAGACTAAAGTCAAGCACCCATTCAGGACAATGAAAAGGCAAAGTAAATAGAAAAGATTTAGCGACAGCTGAACAGAATAATTTAAAAATTAATATGAAGAGCAGCACTTTGCCACAGTGGTACCGCTACTGCCTTGCAATAAGAAGACCAGGGTTCATGTCCTGGGTCCTCCCTGTGTGGAGTTTGCATGTTCTCCCCATGTCGTGGTTGATGTGTGTGTGTGTGTTTGCCTGCAATGGACTGGTGCCCTGTGCCCTGTGCTAGCTGGCATAGACTCCAGCACCCCCCACATGACCCTGTTCAGGATTAAGTGGATTACAAAATGACCTCAATAGTCTCATCAGTAGATATAATGGGAGTACAATATGCTAAGGTAACGGTTCTCCAGAGCTGATGTGAATGCTGAGTTTGATAAAATGAGTTTTCATGTCTGATAACTAAAGGCTGGATTTTATTTTATTCACAAATGTGTAGCACAAATTCACTAAAAATATTAGGGATGCACCATCTGTTGGAATGACAATACAATGTAATTTATTACTAAAAATGTTTGTGATGTGAAATCTTTTGGAATGACAGATAGCAACTGAATAGTCACAACGACAGACACACGGACATTTATCCTTTTATTAAGGTGGATAGATTAACCAAAGGCCTCAGGCTTACTCTGTAACTACTTTGAAAGCATTTCATTTTTATTATTTAATGAAATATTTTCATACTCATATTTCAAAACAACAGCCAACAAAGGAGGGCCTTCTCCTTAAGACTTTTCAGATTTGCTCCAACTTTGTGGGCCAGCCTGTGCTGGACATATAAAGCCCCATTTTATAATTGCAGACATTTCACTCAAAGACCTCAATGGAGTGCTTCTTGCTGAAGGTTTGCTTGGAGAGCAGCAGATAACTGAAATTGACTGTGAACTGTAAGGACAGACGTCTACTCAAAGATGTTTCATACAGAGGCGTAGCTGGGATTTTCAGCTGCCGGGGAAAACTGAAGATTTTGCGCCCCCTCCTGTTTGTCAAAATGCAATGGGGAAGGGAAATTTGGTGCCCCCTGGATGCTGCGCCTGGGGACAGATGTCCTCCCTTGCCCAAAGCTATGCCACTGGTTTCCTATACTGAGCAAAAGTCAGGGCCATTACCCGGCCAGGACACCAGCCAGGTGCAAGGACCGAGGGAGAGAACACGGTTATCTCCCCTGTGACGCTAGAGGGCATCCCCCTCTGGGTTGCTGCTGCATCATGGATTCTCACAAGACATGCTGGGAGTTGGAGTCTCGAGCAGCCATGTTGGGTTCTGTGGGCACCACTAGGTGGGTGCTGCAGAGTCAATGGAGCCTTTTGAGGCAGCATCTCCTCCACACCCAGAAGTGCTGCCGGAAGAAGGTCAGGGAACACCTGGAGCACTTGTGGGTGCGCTATAAAAGGAGCCAGAGTCGGGAGGAGGTGGACAAAGCTTGCAAGGAGGAGTGGAAGTGAAAAGAGAAGAAGAAAGAAGGACCGTGCTGATTAGTACATTTAGTGCTTGGTACTGTGCTACTTGTGGGGGGGAAGCACTTCCCCGCTTAAATAAATGTGTGCTGTGTGCTAAAACTGGACTCTGTGTCTGTTGTGTCCGGGTTTGGGGAGCTGTACACCCCCTGGTGGTCCACAACATATTTTCTTTTATGTCTCAGTGTATAACTCACTTTATGATTTTAGGTTAGAATGACCAGCTGGAAATCTCTGCATGTCTCATTGATATTTCAAACCTGGAAGAGGGAACTCCACATCCACCTCATTTTGTCAAAGATAGACCTTCTTGTTATCCCAGCTTGTCCATCTAACACCCCATCTTTGTTGAGCTCGGCTCACTTTGGTCAACACCTGCCAAGTCAGTACTGTGAGAGAATAATTCAGAGGTAACAGTAATTTGTAGTGTACAGTAAAATAGATAAGCATTTGTTTCAGAAATATCACGAAGAGACTGCTGAAATGATTGTACACAAGCAGAATGTTCCAGAGGGATGGCTCAAGAAACTGGCTGATGTAATGTTCTTTCACTCACCAAGTAAGACTTGCTAATTGGCACATATAAAGTTTTCATAACAGAATAAGAGTTGCGTTCAGAGATATTGAAGAACAATGATATAATGTAGAAAGACTTTGATTTTAGGCTGGTTGTGTCTGTCTGGTCATATCTGTTAACCAAACAGAGTACGACATCCATCCATCCATTATCCAACCCGCTATATCCCAACTACAGGGTCATGGGGGTCTGCTGGAGCCAATCCCAGCCAACATAGGGTGCAAGGCAGGAAACAAACCCCCGGGCAGGGCGCCAGCCCACCGCAGAACAGAGTACGACATGAATGTGTTAATCAGCATTGTTCTGTAAAGCCAGTTATCAGTAAGTATGAGTGTCTGCCTTTAATTCTGTGACCATTCTGATCATGCTGTAACAGACGGCTGTGATGGATGCTCCTTCTTCCGCATGGGTTCTGCAAGAGTAATAAAGCACGCAATGAACAGTTTTTCTCCTGCCTGGTTTCTGACTCAAAGACGTTTTAACAGACTCGTTCTAGTAGAGGTGAAGTTTCTTTCTTTAATTAATATATTTGATTTCTACCACAGCAGAACCTTAAGGTGGTGATCAATGACCAGCTGTCGTTCAGGGACCATGTTGCTGAGGTCTCTTGGTTTTGCAGATTCATTCCATACAATATCCTTAAGATCATCCCGTATCTAACACTCCAGGTCCAGGGTTTGGTCATGTGTCATGTCTGGACTACTGTGACTCTCTGCTGGCAGGAAGCTTCTGTGGGTGATTCAGAATGCAGCAGCACATCTGGTGTTCACCCAGCTGTGGTGGGCGCATGTCACTTCTCTCTTTAAATCACATCACTGGGTACTTGTAGTGGCACATATTAGGTTCAAATCCTTGATGCTTGCCTACAGAGGAGTCAGTGGTTTGGCTCCACTATATATGAAGGAACTTGTGAGGTCCTCTGCTCCTTCCCAACCACTCAGGTCTGCTAGTGAACAGCGTATGGTGGTGCCAACTTTGTGTGTATCAAGTCTCAGTCTAGATTCTTTTCATTTGTAGCTCCTAGCTGGTGGATGGGGCTTCTTCTATACAGTATATCTACATAATTCTAAGGGCTGTCTCTCTGTCATGCAAAAACTTGTGAACTGCTGGGCCTTAAATCTTGATCTTGGTGTTAAAAGAGAGATAATGATGTGCTATGGACTACCTTGCCCACATAATTGTTCTTCAGGTCCTTCTCACAACAAGTGGTGGTGTGGCCACACACCAAGACTGGCAGTTTTTGGGCATGGAGCATTGCTGACAGCCACAGAACCGCTGCAACATCTACTGACAGTGAAACACATTGCACAAGCCAACTGATCATTTTCATTGCAAACATAAGGCAAAGGCAACCAAAAAATTGGAGGTGGGGGCTACCTCCACCACATGATTGGGCTTTGGGTCCTTATCGTGACAAATGATTACATGGCTACATGACATTGCTGACATGTATAGAAAAGCAGTGTCAGCGCGTGACGTGGCAAACAGGAAAAGAACAGTGGTGACATCTGCTGACCGTAAACATACTGCACTGACTGACTGATCGTTTTCATTGCAAATGCACGTCATACACTCAGAGTGCAAAGGACAGTCATACACATGCGGTGGATCTCCCATCAGGACATCCTGGATGACTTTTTCACCAATGAGCACCCTGACCCCCTTTTGATGAAATAATGGTGTATCTGCAAATTGAAATGACCAAGGGGGACTTCTCGATAAAATGAAATGATCGAGTATCCATGAGTGAATAAGTCTGAAAAGTGAGAAATACCATGCTGCACTAAACGACCTGATGTGGGCGCTACATTGGTAAAAGTGTGATCAGCTCTCTGTTAAGGAGCCAAGCCACCCAGGGGTCTTTTGGGGTCTTAATGTGGTCTTGTATACACACCGTTAGGGTATGAAAAGGGGGTGGCACCCTCTGTGGGGTGACCTGGGGTGCTGTGCTTCATAAGTGCACCTGACCCACCTTTATTCGAGGACTGGAGGTTCAAGTGTTTTATAGTTAAAGAATCACAGGTAAGTCAACATTTCATTCAATTTATTTGCTGAAAGTTTTCCAAACTCAATAAGTGCAGACTTTGAGTTAATAAAATTCTAAGTTTGTTACCAATTAAATCATTTTGATAATCAATTAATCAGTTAAGTATTTAATTGTTTCAACATTTAAAAAAAAAATGATATAAGTATAAAACCTTTTCCCTTATTTACTCCATTCTTTGTACCTATTGGGCCATAGCTTGTCCGTCTTGCTTTTGGATTTCCCGCAGCGACTGAATGCGGCCCTCATAGCCCGGCTTGCCTTCAAATTGTTCCGATTCAATCATCAAGTTGATATACTCGGCGACAGTTTGGATTTGCCTTTTTGCTCCCATTTTATTAATTTTCTGAAGATCCCTGTGCAGGTTTTGTATCAACGTGATCGCGGCTCCTTGATAAACGATGATTTCCGTCTGTAGACACGCAAGGATCTGGTCTGCTGTCATCACCTCGCCGTACTCTCGTTCAAATCTCTCCTTGACTTCCCGATACTCTTTCTTCTCTTTTGTAACTTCGTAGGTCCATTTGTATTTTTGGTCAAAATGAATTTTCCAGGTACATTTGTTGGGACAGATGTTGCAGTTGCCTTTGCTGTCATGTATGGGGAATCGGCCGTTTTCCTCATCTCGATCAGTAGAAAATGGAGATCCGCACTTGAACTGGCAGTTCATGCAATTTTTGACGTGATGGCCACTTGGAAGCGGTTCTCTGACAGATTTCGTAGTTTCGACTTCATACTCAAAATTTTCGCCTTCTTCCGTTTTATTCTGATGCTGTTCCAAAGCAAGTCTTGTTGCACGTAATTCATCGAGAGCACACAGGCAAGAATTGATCATAGTCCTCCATCCTTCTGTGGTGACCTCCAGCTGTTTCCTTTCTTTAAGCGCATTGTTAACTAAAGCCAGGCTTCTTGCTTTCGTTTGGCTTAAGAAAAGAAAAAAATTCTTGAGGCTGTGTGACCCCATCTGCCAGAAAATTTTTTCAAAACTGAAGCCGTCTTGCTCTTTGTTCCTTCCGCCGCTTGATTTTGAGCTACTGGCATACAAGGAGGAACTGTTGAATTTAAAAAAGACTGGGGTTCCATCTCCATCTTTGGCATAGGGCACCTTGGAGTTCCTGATGGCCTCTAGGACTGGGGGCTTCTGCGCGTCCGAGAAAGTGGTCAGGATAACCACATTCTGAGCAACGTCTTTCCCGAAGACAGAAGTGATGGCGTCAAAGATATACTGCTGGGTGTGGGTCACACGAGCTACGGAGGCTGGCGTCACGAAACAAATTGTGTCGATGTGATGGAAGATAGGATGCTGGGTAAAAAGATCCCGGATCAGCCTGGAGATGTTTTCATCTTCTTTGATTCCTTTAGTGCTTCCGAAACCTGGCGTGTCAATGATAGTGAGGGAGAACGGAATTTGAAAGCCCTCCATATGATGAATCGTGTAGGCAGTCACTTCCGAAGTCTGGCTTTCTGTTTGGGATCTCTTCAGTTCTTCTTCTTTCAGAATAAATCGGAAGTCATCCGCCCACTCGACTCCCAGTATGTAGTTGATCATGGCATTAATGAGCATGGTTTTGCCTGCCCCTGATGCCCCAACGACTAAAATGTTCTTGTTGGGTTTCGACCCTCGTTCTCCGAAGGAGGCTTTTCTAAGATGTCCACTTGCATTCAAGTTCCTCTCTTCTAGAGAGAGCTCAAATAACTGTGGCTTCTTTGAAGAATTTTGGAATGTCATGGGGCGACTCATGTGATTACAGATTTGCAAGGCGAGCTCACTGGTGACATGATTACATATGGTCTCATCATTGGCCAGTTTAGTTTCATTTTTACAGCTGTCCTCAATGGAAGAATCAAGGGTTTCAGAACTCTCATAACCCAACATTTTGGATTCATCACATTCTTCGGACTGAGAATGTTCATTTTCTGCATCATATTCATCGGCAGAGAGTTCCTCATGTGGTGAGGGATGTGCAGTTAATGATAACTTCTCATTGTTGCCTGTTTTCGGTATCACAATGTCACTTGTTTCACTTGCTTGACTGACTCCAGGTAGGCACACTGCCGAGGACTTGAACTCATAACGTTGATCAGGAAGTAGGCCGCCAACACAAAGATGTTCCTCCTTCCCTTTGGTTTCAGCGGTGTTCCACGTTTCTTGTGGCAAGGCTCTGTAATGGACTCTGTAGTTGAGGATGTTAGCACACCCTTTTTTGGGAGCTTGCATCTGAAGGGTCACCCCATCACTGGCCTTATGGGTAATCTGGACTGGCCCAGGCTTTGTTGGAGGCTCATAGTCTGTGCTTTGCAGCACACCTTCCTCATAGAAGTAGACCGTTACCCCAGGATGGTCCTTGTTTGGGACTGAAGCGATCGCAAATTTTGTCATTTTAGAGTTTTTGTTTGCCTCGACAAACTCCGCAAAGAATCGAGCGCACTTCCGGGCCTTTTTGCCACCTGAGCTTGCCTGAAACCACTGCTGGCCCACTTGATTTGTGTAATCATAGGGCTCTGACTGTTGATCTGCCATTGTTTCGTCTGTTTGCCGAGCACAGTACTTCTCCAGCTCCGACAGATACGGTTCTTCCTGATCCAGTGAAGTGAACACAAAGCACAGCAAATACTCTGCGTCTGGGTTTAAAACCTCCTCTTCCAGCTGTTTTTCTGAGGACATGATCCGCAGACCATTGAAGTGTTTCAGGTACGACTGAATGGTGGTCATCTCCTTCGTCTTGTCATTTATCCAGGCATCTAATGAGTTTTTACTTAACGGAGACCGCTCCCTGGCAGCCAGAATTTGTTGAAGAACGTTTTCTTCCTTTTCACTTCTGCGGGCGAGTGGAACCAACCTTGACAAGCTCCTCTGCAAGCACAATTTGTACTCCTGGCACAACTTTCTGAAATGTTGGAACTTCTTCTTAAGTAGTGGAAATGTGTGCACAACGTCATCTGTCATCATGTCAGTGCTTCTTGCCTCACACTCCTCCAGGTGGTTAAAAACTCCCTGCAAGGACTCGACTAAACCTTCACGAAGCTCTCGACCAGCTTTTGGAGCTTTGGGGTCCACCATTGTCAGGGGTTGCAGCCACACTTTGATAGGCGCTACTTTCTGATCATTTTCAGGAGGTATGTTTTTCAGGGAGTGATACAAATCGTAGGCCTCCATGAACGTCAAGGTCTCTTTGGGAAGCCTCAAATCAGTGAAGGCCCTGCATCTGACTCTCTCAACAATTACCGTTTCATGGACATTACACTTCAGGCCTTGATTTACTGTGCTCATGAGATTATTTTTGACCAACTTTGTTAACTTATCTTGGAGGTCTTCTTTCTCCTCAGACTGAAGAACGTCAAGATGAAAAACCAGGAAAACCTGCACTCCATACATCAACCCCATGACGACATGCGTGGCAGAGCCCTCTTTTGTGACATCTACACAGGAGCCTTTGTTTGGTTTCAGCTGCTCCATCACTAACTCTTCATATCTCGTTGAGGCCTGGTAATGCAAAGTCACCTGCACGCCTTTCCTAAACGCATTTCTATATTTCCAGTATCTGGCAGAACCTTGGAGATCAATCAACTCACTCAGAACACTGGCTTGGAGAGACGCGGGAAGACGAAGGGCTGCATCTTTTTTCTTGATGGAGTCTGAAGGACTCAAACTGCTTTTGCGGGTGCGTTGTGGCTTAACATTAACAGCTTTCTCCAGGGCTTCAGGGGGCCAAAGTGTGATATCTGAAAGAAAATGGACAGTGCATACCATGACAGAGCTTTAGAATCTTTGATTTAATTACTGTAACATAAAAGTGTACACCTGCATCAAACAGTACAACCTCCCCCTAGAAACATTAGAGCAAAACTGGGCTATTGGGATGGCGTACACTTTATATACAGAAAGAAAAAGAGACAGAGTGAGAGGAGAGAATCATTAACCAAAACACTAGAGGGCAGTGGTGGGCATTGGTGGGCAAAAATGGCAAATGTATCCATTGAAAATGAAATCTACAACACAGTAAAATGTTCAGAAAGTGAAGGGGTCTGAATACTTTCTATATCCACTGTATATTTCATTTTTAAAATAGGATAACTGAATACAATAATCAAAATGAAACATCACATTTCAGAGCAGCCATCTGGCAGTGGCGTAGCTAGGGGTGGGCAGGCGGAGGGAGTGGTCTGCCCTGGGCCGCACATTTTTGGGGGCGGCATTATTGGCCAAAAGGCTCAGTACAGTTCGTGTGTAAGCAGCTGGGTTCTGCAAAATATCACTCATGAATGAAAATAGTAAAATCCTCTAATTTTAATCCACAAATGCTTCAAAAATGATTTTCAGACTGTCCTTCTATGACGGCATCAGACACAGCAGTTAAAAAATTTATGAGGCAATAACAAAAATAAACAAACATTATGCCAATAAAAACTTATAGGACGATAAACAACTAATTTACAATTTATAATTTCGTTTCGTTATCAGTCCGAATGCGTTCTTGCTCTGCGTAGAAAACCTCCCCAGCTATCACTTGTACAGTACGCTAGTTCTGGTATTCACAGCGTAATTATATTAAACTAATAATTAGAACATGGCTTATCAGTGCGTCAATATTATATTCTTGTCTAGCTGTTGCTTATAAATGATTATATATGAAAAATTATTTTTGTTTCTCTATATATGAATAAATCTATGCAAAATTTATCTTAATTTTTCTCTACAAGTCATTTTAATTTTGTATTTAAATAGGTTAACATATTGGCATGGCATGGTGGCGCAGTGGTAGCGCTTCTGCCTCGCAGTAAGGAGACCTGTGGTTCGCTTCCCGGGTCCTCCCTGCGTGGAGTTTGCATGTTCTCCTCGTGTCTGCGTGGGTTTCCTCCTACAGTCCAAAGACATGCAGGTTAGGTGCATTGGCGATCTTAAATTGTCCTTAGTGTGTGCTTAGTATGTGTGTGTGTGTGCCCTGTCTGGGGTTTGTTTCCTGCCTTGCGCCCTTTGTTGGCTGGGATTGGCTCCAGCAAACCCCTAGCGAGTTGGATAATGGATGGATGGATATTCAGATATGTTGGAGGGTGGCAAATTAATAATAATTAATTAATAAAAAATTAATAAACACAGGAGCGCCACAGGGCTGTGTGCTTAGCCCCCTCTTGTATTCCTTGTTTACCCACGACTGTGTTGCAAAACACGGCACAAACACCATCATAAAGTTTGCAGACGACACAACCATCATAGGCCTTATCACTGACAATGATGAGACGGCCTACAGAGAGGAGGTGCTGGCATTGAGTAATTGGTGCCTGGATAACAACTTGTCTCTTAACGTCAGCAAAACCAAGGAGATGATCGTAGACTATCGGAAACAACAAGGCAGAGAACACCAGGCCATCTACATCAGCGGTGTAGAAGTTGAAAGGGTTAACAGCTTCAAGTTCCTCGGAGTAAACATCACCAAGGATCTCTCATGGACCCTTCACATAGACACTGTGGTCAAGAAAGCTCGCCAGCGGCTCTACTTCCTGAGGAGGCTGAGGAAGTTTGGCATGAATGCCAACATCACCTCAAACTTTTACAGGAGTGTGGTCGAGAGTCTGCTGATGGGCTGCATTACCGTCTGGTATGGGAGCTGCTCTGCCAGCAGCCGGAAATCACTACAGAGAGTGGTGAAGGCAGCAGAGCACATCACGGGCAAGAGTCTCCCTGCCATTGAAGACATTTACCTCCACCGGTGCTTGAGAAAGACAAACAGCATCATAAAGGACCACAGCCATCCATCACACCAGCTGTTCTCCTTGTTACCGTCTGGCAGACGATACAGGAGTCTGGCTACTCGGACTACAAGACTTAAGAACAGTTTCTACCACCAGGCCATTCGACTCCTCAACAACAACACCTGAACACTTACATACACTTACATTACACCTACATTACATCTACAGTACATTGCACTACTCACACACAAACTGTACCTGCACACACTCTGAATACTGACTGGAACATGCATCTGCACTTTATGGAATATGCAGCTGTACTTATAAAACATTATCTGTGCAATAACTGTCATTTGTACTTGCTGCTCATTCAACTCATATTGCTCAATAACTTCTTTTAAAATGTACACATTTTATTTTATATGGCTTGTCTATTTTTAACTTGTAATCTTTTTAAATTATTTTTTTAGCTTTATTGGATCTAGGCTGAGTGACTTGTTTTTCTCGTCATACACATTTCATTGTATGTTGAACCCTGTGTTAACCTATATATGACAAATAAACCTAAACCTAAACCTAAATTGAAGCACCGACCCGCCCCGAGCGGCACAAACTCGAATTACGCCACTGCCATGTTGACATTTTCTAACTTGTTTTTTTGATTTTCTCTCTTCTTGCAATCAGGTGTAGACGTAACATATAGAAACACCTGACGCTCACTCAGATGGCTTACCTTGGATGATTGCATCAGAACACGAGTCATATAGGCCCCCAAGTTTGAACGGCCGACTCAGGGCGGGTAGCTCCAAGCATTTCACCTTTTTCTGAGACATCTGGGCCTGTTAAGTAATAGAAAACAGAAGCTTGAAACGATATAACAACACGAAAATGACGGCTTCCATGGTAAATACAGACATTAAACACAAATCTCAGACATCTTTTTACAGCTGGTGGTGCACACAGATTCACCAAATTCCCAGCAGCCTTCATCTCCCTTTTTGTCTGATGTATGAACTTTTTTCGAAGTATTTTGGTTTTCCTTCACGTCACAAAGATGCGGTGTTAGGTTACCATTATGGTTTGCTCTTTCATGGATTGGAACCTCATCCAGGGCTGGTCCTCGTTTTGTCCCCAATGTTATACAACCTGACTTAGAAAACGCAAATTCTAAGATTTTTCAGATGGAAAACTGGGGTACAGTGAGACCTCTGTTCATCAGCTCCTCTCTTTCTGAGTAATCCGGTATACAAGCATTTTTCCGTCATGAAATCTGTCTCCATACACGAGTAGTTACTCGGAACCCAAGCGTTTTCGAACACAATCAAGCATGCATGGTTTGCGCAGCGTCAGTTAGACAAAGGAATCTCGAGTCGGTCTGAGCCCATCCTTCGCCAAATTAATATGCGAGTTATTTTATTGCGAACACGTTAGCAGTTTTTGGTGTATTTTACTGTTGAGTTACAAAAGAGGCCAAAGAAAGCATTAAAGGATGCATCCATGAAGAAATTAGTGAACATAACCATAGAACTGAAAAAAGAGATCATTAAAAAACATGAAGATGGTGTTCGTGTGGCTGATCTGGCAGGGCAATACAGCAAAGCAACGTCGACAGTATGTACCATTCTTAAAGAGAAAGAGAGATTCAAGAGTGCTGATGTGGCAAAAGGTGTTAAAGTGTTAATGAAACAAAGAACCAAAGCAACCGATGATATTGAAAAGCTGTTGCTAGTGTGGATAAACCAGAAACAGTTAGTGGGTGACAGCATATCTGAGGCGATCAGATGTGAAAACGCAAGGGAGTTGCATGCTGATCTCATTAAGACAACTGCTGGAACGAGTGATTCAGAAGCGAGCAGCGGATGGTTTGAGAAGTTTAAAAAAAGATAGTGGCATTCACAGTGGCATAAAGCATGGCGAAGCTGCGAGCTCAGATAAAGTTGTACCCCTGAACCTTACCTTATATGTAACTTTATTATCTTTATATATACACAACTAGCAGTCCCCTGTGGCTCCGCCCACATACTAGTGAAACAAGACAGCGAGGAGGGTCCCGCCCGGCTCCCCACTCCTGATGTCATGCATCCCTCTCCCCTCGGCCCCCAGCCACTGTCTCGGATTAGCGTGAATATATCACTCCTGCAAGCGAACTGTGATACTTGGTACAAAAAGACAAGTCACAAAGTCAACCGGAATGTTCAAGCAAATTCTAGAAAAAAACCCGATCTAAATCCGTTAAGTAGTTCTCTCATTCGCTAGCTAAACGGAGGCCCCGCCTCCCTCCCCTCCCCTCGGCCCACTGCGTGTCTCTCAGGTTCGCGCAATTAACTTCCATACCGCAAGCGAACTATGAGAGCGCAATGAGAGAAGTCATGAAATTAACTGGAATGTTCAAGCAAATTCTAGAAAAAAAAACCCGATCTAAATCCGTTAAGTAGTTCTCTCATTCGCTAGCTAAACTGAGGCCCCGCCTCCCTCCCCTCCCCTCGGCCCACTGCGTGTCTCTCAGGTTCGCGCAATTAACTTCCATACCGCAAGCGAACTATGAGAGCGCAATGAGAGAAGTCATGAAATCAACTGGAATGTTCAAGCAAATTCTAGAAAAAAAAACCCGATCTAAATCCGTTAAGTAGTTCTCTCGTGAAAAGCAGACAGACATACAGACAGACAGAGGTTGGATGTTTTTTTATATATATATATATATATATATATATATATATATATATATATATATATATATATATGTATATATATATATACACTTGGGGGCTCAGCCCCCTGCTCGCTTTGCTCGCCCACCCCCAGGTTTGATTTACCAGATATACTGCACAATTTAAAGAGATTGTTATTTTCATGGGAATTGTTACATATGCATTATTTTCATTTTTCCTTTAAAACTTTTGTAAAAACAATACTTGTCTTTCATTTTCAGTCCCAGGCGTGGTTACATCTCTTTCTCGCAGGATGTATAACGCTGTTCGCGTTGCTTTGGGTGCGGCTGAACGCACGCTAAGGAGATGCCGTCGGATCATCTGTTGTCTTTCTGCTGCTGGCGAGCCGCGTGTTCTGCTTGTCTCGCTGCCCATCGATCATTTCAAAGCCTGTACAGCAGCTGTCCTCTTGCCACCTCATGTCTCTGCCACTCGCGTTGTGAACGGGGAGAGGGGGGGTTTGGGTGGCTGAACGCACACTAAGGAGAAGCGGTCGGATCATCTTCTGGCTTTCTGCCACTGGCGAGCTGCGTGTTTTGCTTGTCGCTTGTCGTTGTTTTAAGAGCTGGGTGCGAGTTAATGCGTCTCTCATGGGACTTCAAATTGTCTTCCGAGAAGATCACGTCTCGTCTCCCTAGTCTCCCTCTGAAAGGATTTTTTTTTATAATAGAGAGACAGTATATTTAGAGAGAGAGATAAATAAATAAAAATGCATTAATTGACCCACTATATACAACGTATGTTTATCAACAGTTCTGGGTTGTGAGACGGATTAATGAAATCTGCATTATTTCTTATGGGAAAATTTGTTCCGGAATACGAGCATTTCTGTTCACGAGTCACTTTCTAGAAGGTTCCAATGTACGGTTATGGTTCTATTTTTCCACATCTTTTATGGATTCATTTATCATTCATTTCATATCCTTTTATAAGTTTCTGAAAATGGAGAATCCATGTATCACATTTATTTTTTCCAGAAAACAACCATTAAAATTGTCAATACAAATAACATCTTATCTTTTTTTTTGTGGATGCCACCATTTTTATCGTGAATACAGCAAAAAGTGTATTAAGGCTTTAAAATAAACAAACCAGACCAGGAACTCGCTGAATCTGCCTCCCAAAATAGGCCTTACCCAGGCAACCAGACCCAAACTTTACCAGCAGGCTTTGGCCTATTTGGGCTCTAAAAATGGGGAACAGACTTTTAAATTTAAAAAAAAAAATCAAAATGTCCAACTGTATGAATAATGCCCTGTTGGGAGGTGAAGACCCACCTCAGAGTCCAAAGTACACGCCACTTCGATGGCAGAGATGGCATCCCTTTGTGCAAATATCATGAACTTGAAGGAGTGTATGCCCCTTGGTGTACAGAGTGCACCCACTTTTACTTTCATTAACGGTGGCCACTCATTATTATCATAGTTTGACAGCTGGTGGTTGGTCCCCCTCAATGTCTGAGATACATCCAACAGCTGAACCACGGAGCAATATTTCGCTAAAGTTTGAAAATGTTTTAAATTGCAGTTTATTGGCAGAAGCCACTAAATATAATGAGCAGCAGTTTTACAGCAGAAGTGACGTTACAGAACCTCACATCTATTACTACACATTAACCACACAAACCCCTTACCCTAACAGTACTGACCCCTAACCCTAAATTACCCTAATCTTATTGCAGTCAAACCCTACAGTGACCTACGGCTCTGTACTTGGATGTTATTGGGGTATCTGGAGCGGCGCGCCCCTTACCTTTCATAAATGGCGCCCCTCAGGTGACTCCGCCCTTTTTGTCGCTGTGCTTGTTGATAAACTCACGTATATCGCTACGTTCCTTTCTCTATTATTTGACCCAATTCCGGGCATACACGTGCGATTTCGGAACAATTTTAAGACCGACCCGCAGTCACCGACTGATTTTCTAAAAGTCGGCCTGAAATTCAGCTTCATCGGCCGTTGTTTCACGTGCAGTTTGAGAGGGATTTGCAATGCCAGAATGTGACAGAATGACAGGCAATTGTCTGCTGTCGCTATAAAAATTCATTGCGCCTCGATCTCACTATTTTGTACTTTGGGTATTGCTGTTGTCAGACCCATTTTCACGTTTTTGGTTTTAAAAAGCTAACGCTCATATAAGCAACAGACATACAACGAAATATTCAATGACAGGTGCGTCTTAGGAAACGTTCTCTTAAAATACCACGAAAGAACCTGAAATAAACACAAGAGTTAATGAAACAGATTACATGTACCTCCGGTGCTCTCTAAAACAGATGGACTCAAACACCCGCGTTTCCAGTTTCACTTTTTTCATTTCTTTTTACTTTCAGAACATAACAAGCAATGCAACTATGTTACTTTTTTGAGTAAAGTTTTATTGCAAAATAATGTAAATTGTTAAAACTGTCAGTGGGGGGCCATGTATTCGTATAGTCTGATCCCCCCCAGGTCGTGGCGTGTCAATCTGTCCAAACGTGCTCGTTCAGTCAGGGCATATAAACGACTGGCGACTCGATTGTGCGGTCATTTGAACACGATTTCTAAAAATCGCACAGTGTATGCCCGGCATAACGCGCTCTATCCCCATCTAGCGGTGTAACCAAGAACACAACAAACAGAAATTATTTATTTTCAATTTACAGTATTTCAGAGCTTTACCGCGTTAAGCCCAAACAGCAGCCAGCTGGAGGGTACCAACTACTTGAACCTTACGGGTTTTCACTATAAAAACGGCATGAGATTGCAGGCCCATTCTAGTTACAAACGGTGTCTCTCACTCGTATTAGTCGCTATAATAAGTACTACAATGAGACCATTAAAATTCAAAACGCGTATTTACTTAAATTCCATGAAATGTATCTGCATTCAAACATACTTACAGTTCAGGAAAATTAGATCAGGATATCCTGTTCAGGGATCGCACAATAATAACAGAAAGCTGCTCTGTAGGTTAACGCGATGGCGAGCGCCACAAACTGACTGGAGAGACGCGGCGGCCGGGGGCGCTCAGCGCGCACTTTCGCTTTCCTCGCTTAACTTTCGTTTCCTCGGCTTTAGCTGTCATGTGCGTGCGCTCTGAGCCACGAAGCTGCGGCTTGATGTGTATAGAAAACGTAAGAACGTTAATAGAACGTAAGTAATTACATTAATAAACAAATGCATTCTGTGAATAAAAAGTGTCCTAGAATGTGAACGACAAGCTTTACTTCTCTGTCAAGGGGCAGGAATAAAAACTAAAGCGCATGCGCGCGTCAATTTGCAGTTTCTAATATTGGTCTGGGAACTGTCCGCTCATTGGCGAACTTGCTTGATACTGAGTGCCCCTCGTTGTCCATAGCGTGTTGTCGTAATTTCTACACTTTGACAACCTGTGCGTTGTTTTTTGTTTATTAGGGCAGTAGCGTAGCGTGGGTGTCAGCCGCCCGGGGCGGAGGAACATTCCGCCGCTCCCTTATTTAGGTATGGTTCAAATTTTTACAAGATATTATTATTATTTATTGTGAAATTTTGCCGCCCCCTAAAAGTGCCGCCTGAGGCGGGCCTCCCCTGCCTCCCCTGCCGCCCCCACTACGCTACGCCACTGTAATAGGGGTACGGTATGCGTCACCTATCGGTGTCACAAGCGCGCGCCTCTGCAATAACAATAACAGCACCCCTTTGTGTACATACTGCGGACAGTAAAAGCAACGCACACACCTTGGTGTTTTACTTTCATTAACGGCGCCCACTCATTATCATCACCCGGGTTCCTCTTGGTGTTTGGAGCACACGCCCCTCAACTTACATAAACGACGCCACTTACAGTGCATCTGGAAAGTATTGACAGCGCATCACTTTCTCCACATTTTGTTACGTTACAGCCTTATTCCAAAATGGATTAAATTCATTTTTTTCCTCAGAATTCTGCACACAACACCCCATAATGACAACGTGAAAAAAGTTTAATTGAGGTTTTTGCAAATTTATTAAATATTAAAAAACTGAGAAAGCACATGTCCATAAGTATTCACAGCCTTTGCCATGAAGCTCGAAATTGAGCTCAGGTGCATCCTGTTTCCCCTGATCATCCTTGAGATGTTTCTGCAGCTTCATTGGAGTCCATCTGTGGTAAATTCAGTTGATTGGACCTGATTTGGAAAGGCACACACCAGTCTATAGAAGGTCCCACAGTTGACAGTTCATGTCAGAGCACAAACCAAGCATGAAGTCAAAGGAATTGTCAGTAGACCTCAGAGACAGGATTGTCTCAAGTCACAAATCCGGGGAAGGCTACAGAAAAATTTCTGCTGTTTTGAAGGTCCCAATGAGCACAGTGGCCTCCATCAACCGTAAGTGGAAGAAGTTCAAAACCACCAGGACTCTTCCTAGAGCTGGCCGGCCATCTAAACTGAGCAATCGGGGGAGAAGGGCCTTAGTCAGGGAGGTGACCAAGAACCCGATGGTCACTCTGTCAGAGCTCCAGAGGTCCTCTGTGGAGAGAGGAGAACCTTCCAGAAGGACAACCATCTCTGTAGCAATCCACCAATCACGCCTGTATGGTAGAGTGGCCAGACGGAAGCCACTCCTTAGTAAAAGGCACATGGCAGCCCGCCTGGAGTTTGCCAAAAGGCACCTGAAGGACTCTCAGACCATGAGAAAGAAAATTCTCTGGTCTGATGAGACAAAGATTGAACTCTTTGGTGTGAATGCCAGGCGTCACGTTTGGAGGAAACCAGGCACTGCTCATCACCAGGCCAATACCATCCCTACAGTGAAGCATGGTGGTGGCAGCATCATGCTGTGGCGATGTTTTTCAGTGGCAGGGACTGGGAGACTAGTCAGGATAAAGGGAAAGATGACTGCAGCAATGTACAGAGACATCCTGGATGAAAACCTGCTCCAGAGCGCTCTTGACCTCAGACTGGGGCGACGGTTCATCTTTCAGCAGGACAACGACCCTAAGCACACAGCCAAGATATCAAAGGAGTGGCTTCAGGACAACTCTGTGAATGTCCTTGAGTGGCCCAGCCAGAGCCCAGACTTGAATCCGATTGAACATCTCTGGAGAGAGATCTTAAAATGGCTGTGCACCGACACTTCCCATCCAACCTGATGGAGCTTGAGAGGTGCTGCAAAGAGGAATGGGCCAAACTGGCCAAGGATAGGTGTGCCAAGCTTGTGGCATCATATTCAACAAGACTTGAGGCTGGAATTGCTGCCAAAGGGGCATCGACAAAGTATTGAGCAAAGGCTGGGAATACTTATGGACATGGGATGTCTCAGTTTTTTTTATTTTTAATAAATTTGCAAAAATCTCAAGTAAACGTTTCTCACATTGTCATTATGGGGTGTTGTGTGTAGAATCCATCCATCCATTTTCCAACCCGCTGAATCCGAACACAGGGTCACGGGGGTCTGCTGGAGCCAATCCCAGGGCACAAGGCAGGAACCAATCCCGGGCAGGGTGCCAACCCACCGCAGGACACACACAAACACACCAATCACACACTAGGGGCAATTTAGAATCGCCACTCCACTTAACCTGCATGTCTTTGAACTGTAGGAGGAAACCCACGCAGATACGGGGAGAACATGCAAACTCCACGCAGGGAGGACCTGGGAAGCGAACCCGGGTCCCCAGGTCTCCCAACTGCGAGGCAGCAGCGCTACCCACTGCGCCACCGTGCCGCCTGTGTGTAGAATTCTGAGGGAAAAAAAAGAATTTAATCCATTTTGGAATAAGGCTGTAACATAACAAAATGTGGAAAAAGTGATGCGCTGTGAATACTTTCCAGATGCACTGTAGATGACGGCACTCTGGTCACCTATGTCACCTAATGGGTTAGCTGGCACAATTAAAATCGCTTCACTGTCATGGGTGCAGTCAGGTTTTGGTGAAATGGAGGATACAACCCTGGACGGGGCAGCTGCCCATTGCAGGACACGTCCATGTATTATTTTTAAGTCATATAATTTAACTTAACTGATGTCAAAAAATAAATTGTGCAAACATGGCTCGGTTTTTACAATAATAGATTTTATTACTGCTGACTGTGGATAGATAGTTCAGTCCATCAAACCCATTTGTTTAGCTAAGCTCTCCCAATATCTCACCCAGATTTCTCTTAAAAATTGATAGGAAAGGCACTATATAATATTTAGATGGACAAATACCAAAATAACCAAATACAGGGATTATTAAAAAAAGTAAACTGATTTGGCTAAAGATAAAAAAGACCTGTCCCAGTCCCAGTAAGGTGCTATACAGGTGTATTTCTATTGGTATATAAGGAGCCCCCTTGGTGTTTCTTGACACACTTCTGCTGAATAATTCGTTGGCTGAAAGTCCTCAGAGCTGGTGTGTCACAGAGACGATGTGCAGCTTTGTTCATAATGGCACTCAGTTTTGTTTTAATTCTTTTCCTTGCTCCGACCTTCAGTGTCCCATAACTGAGTCTGTCCTTTTAATTAGCTTGTTAATTCGGTGGGCCTCTCCTGATGTGATGAGACCAGTCCAGCACACCACACTGACCATCACAGACATGTAAAAAATTTAAAGGATGTCACTCCCTGCATTAAAGGAACACAGTCGCCTAAGGATGAAGAGTCCGCACTGCCCTTTCTTCAGTTGCTATGTGTTATGAGGCCAGTCCAGCCTGTCACTGATGTGGACCCCCACGAGTACTTGTAGTAATGAACCACCTCTACATCAACTCCCTGATTGGTGACCAGACATAGAGGCCCTTTCCTAAGTCAATAAGCAGTTCCTTGGTTTTGATGATGTTAACCTTCAGACAATTCTCACAGTTCTCCACTTGACTCCCCTTTGTTTCATCCCTCCTGTTAATACGTCCCATAAGTGCAGAATCGTCTGAGAATTGCTGCAAGAGATGGGACCTGCTGTTATAGTGAGAGGTGTACAGAACAAATAAAAAAGGAGACACTACTGCTCCTTGTGATGCTCCAGGTGACAGGTGCAGCATGAAGTGCTTGATGTTTCTCTTTGAAGATTTCACAGCTATAGATCGATTAGAGGAAATCACCGGTGAGCCATGCATTGTCATTTAAGATTTTTTTTCTTCTGTTAGTAATAAACTTGTCTTCTCGGTGTTTGCTTGATTAATGTGTGGATCCTGAAAAACACGAGATATTCACATAGATACAAAGGCGTTTCTCTGTGAATAATTACCCTGTTTTTCTTAACTTACTACATGGGGTGTTAGACGGTGCACCTACCTGTATTTTGTCTCGTGCTGCCCTTCCGTTTATAGTGTAGGCCTACATATCGCACATATACAAGTGTGCAGATTCTCATTCAAATCACTCCATATTTCAATTTTAAGGATAAGGAACAATTCAGCAAGAAAATCTAAGGTGCCACCGTCACAAAACCCCGTCAATGGCAGGTCACTTCCGGTTGCGGTCTGTCATTGTTCATCCAGGGTTGATGGTTCCGGTTCAAAATCTTCTTACTTGTCCTTTTTTGTTCATTTTTGATGTCACTGTTGCTTTTGTTGAGTATGTGCAGTAGTCTTTGCATTTGATCTTGTATGCAAGCTGCCTTGGCTATAGTCTGTGTTTTGTGGGTGGAACAAGAGGCGGGGCCACCTGCCAATCACCACCAGGACCTGCCTTCTGCCTTATATATATGGAGGTCCCACAACCCAGCTCTTAGACAGTTCATTTCATTGCAAATGTGCTCAGGTGGGGTTTGGTGAATTTTTCTAATTTTCGTGCGTTGTGAGTTTTGGGGATATTTGAAGCTTACTGCTCCGTATTTGACTTCATTACTGAATTGTGCTTTGGGATTGCATTGTGTTTTTAGGAAAATCAATTTTGCCTGTTACTGATACTGGAAAGTATCAAGTGGAGCCACCTGCTGGTGAATTCATCACAATGTAGAAGTTGCTGGCTTACCTGCAGGCTTTTCAGAACTCCAAAAGCTGTCATACCAGCTGTAATGAATGTCAAAGATCTGAGAGTAACTCATAAACCTCACAAATGTCATATTCATGCCTGAAATATGTCTGCTAATGAAACTGAAATGTCAGTCAGTTAGCCATTATCCAACCCGCTATATCCTAACACAGGGTCACAGGGGTCTGCTGGAGCCAATCTCAGCCAGCACAGGGTGCAAGGCAGGAAACAAACCCTGGGCAGGGCGCCAGCCCACCACAGGGCACACACACACACACCAAGCACACACTAGGGACAATTTAGGATCGCCAATGCACCTAACTTGCATGTCTTTGGACTGTGGGAGGAAATCAGAGCACCCGGAGGAAACCTACACAGACACGGGGAGCACTAAAGACGTGAACCCTGATCTCCTTACTGTGATACAGCTGCGCTAATCACTGTGCCACCATGACACCCCAAAAGAGTACATATTTTTATGAATTTACTGTATTGCTGATTTTTATTGTACAGGCATAAACAAAAATGTTCTTTTCAAAATAAATATGGAAAAAGAAACATAAACCCATGTAGAGAATGTAAAAAACTGCTGCTGTCATTTAAATCAAAGAAGCACCTGAGAGCAACAAAGCAAGAAAGACCTGAAGTATCAGTGCATTCAAAACTTGGAGCATCGGAGAGGGCAACCTTAAACAGGCCTCAAAGAGATAGATAATAATACATTTTATTTAAATAGATAGATAGATAGATAGATAGATAGATAGATAGATAGATAGATAGATAGATAGATAGATAGATAGATAGATAGATAGATAGATAGATAGATAGATAGGGTGAAAGGCACTATATAGATAGATAGATAGATGAAGGGCACTGTATAATAGATAGATAGATAATAATACATTTTATTTAGATAGATAGATAGAAATAAATAAATAGATGGATAGATAGAAAGGCACTATATAATAAATGTAATTAGATAGGAAAGCCACTATAAAATAGATTTATTTATTTATTTATGTATAAAACCTTTATTGAAATAATGATTAAGACAGATAGATAGATAGATAGATAGATAGTATATAGTGCCATCCTATCTATCTATCTATCTATCTATCTATCTATCTATCTATCTATCTATCTATCTATCTAACTAGATCTATATTTTTTTAATCAACATTTATTGAGATGATAGACAGATTGATATATTGATAGATAGGAAAGACACTATAAAATAGATAATATATTTTTCTTTATTAATTTATTTTTTAAAACAACCTTTATGAGATAGATAGATATTAAAGGCATTATATTATAAATAGATAGATAGATAAATATGAAAGGCACTATATTATAGATAGATAGATATGAAAGGCACTATATGTCAGATAGATAGATAGATAGATAGATAGATAGATAGATAGATAGATAGATATGAAAGGCACTATATGATAGATAGACAGATCGATAGATATGAAAGGCACTATATGTCAGATAGATAGATAGATAGATAGATAGATAGATAGATAGATAGATAGATAGATAGATAAATTGGGTGAAAGGCACTATATAGATAGATAGATAGATAGATAGATAGATAGATAGATAGATAGATAGATAATACATTTTATTTAGATAGATAGATAGATAGATAGATAGATAGATAGATAGATAGATAGATAGATAGATAGGGTGAAAGGCACTATATAATAGATAGATAGGGTATATACTGTACATAAAAATAGATACAATAGAGAAATGGTGACAAATGACATTATATGATGTGCAGATACAACAAGTGCTATTTTGTTCATAATGACAATCATAAGGAACTCTTAAGCACCCTTCTTCTTATCATTTATTGCGTTCTTTCTGTTCCTCCATTCACTATCGCTGTCTTCTTCTATTATTCCTTCCATTGTCTGACCTCTTGTTTCATCCCATCATTTCACATGTTTGCATAAATGTCTTCAGCTTCCACTGTGCTGCTCCTGCTGTATTCGTGTGGCATTTCTTGTAGCTCCTGTCAACATAAGGACAGCCAGATGTTATAACATGTGGTCCCTTGCTGATATTCGAGCTGTTTGAGAGTTGAGGGGCTTTTCATGAGAACAGGAGACCTCCGTGTGTGTTTTATTCTGTCTCTCACAAACAGCCTGCCTGGTGCCTTCCTGTAAGCCCACGATAACTGGGCAGTTGACAGGTGCTGTGTGTGGGGCAAAGAGAAGAGAAAGCCATGACGGTGTGGGTCTGACACGTGTTCAGCAGTGTGCTTACCTATTTGTGTAAGCAAATGGCCCTTGCTGCTTTCTCCTTTGTTGTTCTAACATCATGGGGGCTAACTCTTAAATTCTGACCAACTCCAAGCATTGATTATATAAGAATGGGCAGCTGCCATCAGTCAGGATTGGGCCCAGAAGTTGATTGCCAGCCTGCCAGGGTGAATTGCAGAGGTCTTGAAAAAGAAAGAAGGGCCAACACTGCGAATATTGACTGTGCGCGTAAACTTAATGAAATTGTCAATAAAAGCCTTTGAAATTTATGAACTGCTTGTAATTCCAGTTCAGTACACCACAGAAACATCTGACAAAAAGATCTAAAAACGCTAAAGCAGCAAACTTTCTGAAAACCAACACTGGTGTCATTCTCCAAACTTTTGGCCACGACTGTACACTAATTTGTGTGTTAATAAGTTAAACAGCCTGTGTTTGCTCATCATTGTAACTTAGATGAAGTTCAGACCATATTTATACATAAATAGTTATTTCCAAAGGGTCCACATACTTTTCAGGATATTAAAACATTAGAACAATCTGGACGGCAGACAACAGGCCATTCAGCCCGAACTCGCTAGTCTACTTAATTCTCCTAAAATAATATCAAGTTGACATTTGAAAGTTCCTAAAGTCCTATTGTCCACCACGATACTTGGTTGCTTATTCCATGTGTCTATGGTTCTTGGTTCTTGGTATGTGGAATCTGGAAATGTCATGTGTGATGCCAGCATGCCAACTGTATAGAAGATGGCTTCACTCTCCCACTTCCATGTCCAGATTTCTGGACACCTTAACAACCCTTGCATTACTTCAGAATCAAAGTAAGGTGTCTGGACATTTATGTGTTTTCTTTGGCTTGATTTCTGATTGGGCTTTGGATTGTTTTGTGGGGATGAATTTTTTGCTCATCTCCTGTTCTTGTTGTTGTTCTTATGGTCTGCCCTTTTCTTTACTGGTAGAAACATCTGGAAGGGGTGCCAGTTCACCACTAAGCACATTTGTGATCACAGTGGGATACATGAGAATTAGAAGTATAGAGCTTCGACTAGTGGGAGGAAACCACACAAGCCATGTGGATAGCTCGGGGGACCGTGAAATAAGTAGTGCGATTAAACTCGTATTTGAGATGTACCTCAGTGTTTCCGTAGACAGGATGCTCATTGCAGTAAATATCCTGATCATATGAAGTCTGGTGTTCGTTTATTTCCCACGAGGTATACCTGAAGTGCAAACAAAAAGGGGAGAAGTCTTTCAATTCATGAATCCAGCACTAAACTCACTAATGTTAAAAACTGAAAATTTCCTCCATTTTTCTGTAACACGGAACCTTAACTTCAGTCGGACAAAGTCTTACCTAGACTTCTCACCATTCCTGTAATCCTCAGAGTCTACTGAAGTTTTTTTATTAACGTAGTTTATGTTTTTCTCCGCTCTGTGAAAACAAGGAATTTTTGAGATGAGCAGACATGTTGGAAGATCAATGTATGACAGCGGAAATGCTCATTCATGATCAGGCTCTTTTTTATGACTTTTTTATTATAAATTCTTCTAGACTTCTAAAAATGATTTAAAACTTATTTTAGGGGTTTTACAGAACAAGGAATCTCGTGGTCACATCTATTGAGATCCTTTCCATTTTTAATAATATGGAAAATAAGTAGCATTCTCCTATGATGCCATTTTGGTTTTCTTATGGGCGCCGGTATTTTGAGGGTTTTGTTATTTACCGTTGCTATACCATCTCTAGGTAAGGTCAACTGAAAGTGTGCCAAGCGTAACATATCTGAGTCAGGAGCTTAAAGGTTGCATCATACACTTCCAGGTTGTCCTCGATTGGCTTCAACCCAAACCTTAAAACTTTCATTTCTTTGTTGAAATTCTGGCCTTGCTTTTTGACTATGTTATACCTTTTGACACCTTTTTTTAATTAGTTCAGGTTCTACGTTTCTCTTCTTAATTTATTCAGTCATTTACTTGTTATTCTTTGTAATTAATTTTGGAATTTTGGATTTTAGGATCCTTGGTAGTTAATTAACAATTAAAATTTTTGATTTCGACAATTGTTTTGGTGATTTTGGCTTTCCCTTCTACGGTGAATTATAACACGTGGCAGCTTCTCATGCAAAGCAGGGACCACTCGTGGTCAGGGTGCCAGTTTACACTTTACACTCACTCATAGTGCCTGCTTACAGAAGTCAAAAATAGAACACACGTCCTTCGAGATGTGGGAATAAATAAACACTGCCTTGGATTCAAAATGACGTGAAAGCTGAAAGAGGCCACTTTAATTCTTCACTCCTGTCTCCGAAAGGGGGTCTGTGAACTGAAGTAACATCAACAGGGAGAATCCGGCTGTCCAAATGAGGTCCCTCGATCAGCACTTTCTATTATTTGAATGGTTACATCACTGCAGCTGGCAGCCACTTGGTATTCAAGGTCATTAAAGTTATTCAGCTGTATGAGGAGAAATCAAGCTGACCACGTGAGAAATTTTAGGTTATTAAAAGATAAGTAAAAAAAGTGCCCTTTGCTCTTTTTACAGTGTTGTGTGGTCACTTTAGTTCATGATGTCTGCCATTTTTGCTTTGTGCCCTCCCCAACCATAACCTATCATCTATGGGGCAGGAGTGAAAGCTTTAGATTCATTCAAAATTTTGATTGCAGATTTTCAACGTTTTAGGATCCCCTTGATACCAAAAGCATTGATACTCGATGATGGGTATGTGTCTGTCTGGGTATCTGTGTGTCAAAATTCTTGAGGACGGTCAAGAGCTAAAACAGCTGGACGGAAAAATACCAAACTCAAAACTGAAGCCTGTTATGAGATGACGATGTGCTGATTAATTTTTAAGCCAAATCATGCAAGAGAAAGAGGTGCTCTAGGGAGACCCTCAAATACCGTAATTCTGCAATGAATTATGAATTCTTTTTCTTCAATTGCTATCGTAATGACCTATTTTATGATCAGAAAGATCAGCATCAGAACGGAAAACAATTACTGAAATGTCATAGATAGTGTAGCAGTAGGGGGCGCTAGAGCTCCCTTGAACCTACAGATACCACTGTGGGTTCAAGGGAGCTCTAATAATAATAATAATAATTATAGTTTTACCAAACACCTGGTAAAACTCTAATTATTATTTATTTTATAATAATACTGTGCATAAAGCACCCTCCACTCCACACTACACATACAAGTACACTATAATCACTAATCAATACCAATCCTCCTCTCCCAGACACTTCGCCACCCTACCACCCAGCTCAGCTCAACGTCTGGGCTTTCCCACAGTCCTTTTATATTCCCTGAGTGTTTCCAATCCTACAGTCCATGATTCCTTATCACTTCCGGGTCGGGTAAAAAGTCCTTTTCTTCAACCCGGAAGCACGTCGTTCCTTCTGGTCATGTGATCATGACGTACTTCCAGGTTATAGGGCACGTATAAGTCCTTGAGCCTCTCTGCAGCATCCTCTGGTGGGCCCCACGGTGTCCAGCAGGGTTGGGAATACAAACTCCATTGTCCATAATTCCCTGCTGGTCTTCGGGGCACTTCCATGCTACAGGGAGGCCTCCATCTAGTGGTCTGGGGGTATTGGCCAGGGATGAACAGCCGGCCATCTCCCACAATAGATAGAGATACTTTATTAATCCCAAAGGGAAATTCACATAGAATAGTTTGGGTAACTTGGTTCCTAGAGCGCAATGCCTATCACGTCCAGATTTTTTGTTCTGACTTCTCTATTCCTGTTTATGAAAAAAATATTTTTGGATTTTTGGTTTCCATTTAAAACTTGAAATTTGATTGCCTGTCTCATCTGGTTATGACTCTCGTCTGTATTTTTTTTTTGTTCCTGTTTCCTTTAAAATCTCTCCTGTCTCATTCTGAGTCAGTACAGTATTCATGGATATCCAAGATTGCGGATATTCCCTAGACGAGTTTGTGTGCCTCATTAAAGACCCTCTAGTTATTGACTTCTGGCTTGGTTTGATGTACAGATTTTTGTTTTGCGCTTTTATTTTGTTGAAAGTTTGTGAGTCCTTCTGGTTTGGACCTTTGCCTATTAATTCTGGTTTATGGTCATCTCCTGCTCCACCTTAACCACCATAGTGGCCTACTCTTCTCCAGCTGGTGGCAGAACAGAAAGTACAAGTCACATAAGAACAAACTCAATGAGAGCTGAAGAGTACAAGCTGACTAAATGGGCCAATGCCACAGCACATGAGTAGTGGTAGCAGGCGTCTTCAACAGGACCTTTAGGTCATCACTGGCACATTAACCGAGTCGTAAACGATTAGGACTGGGGTTAAGGGAAAGCAGACAAAGAAAGAAGACAAAGGAAATCCTCAATGAAACTCAAAAAAAGGGAAATTGCAAACATGACAAAAAGAAAAGGCAAACACAATCCTAACATTGCTGTTGTAGAATTCATGGACACAGCAAGGTGCATATGACCATAAATTCTACCTGGAACTTAAACCAAAACTTGAGGACAACCCAAAATTTGGATTTTAAGCGTTCTGTCGGATGTTGGCCACACTCATCACCGGATTTGTCTGTAGGGTTCCCGCTTATATTTCGGAAATAAGATGAGAATATCATTAAGGCTTAACAGTTGCAACTTTCAGAACAATGGAAGCTATCACACAGTAGGGTGCACATCTCTAACATTTCAATATTAAATGAATCCTGGCACAAATCCTAAATGCCCACCCACATCTGACATATCAGTAAACCTCAGTTAAGTTGAAGTAACTCACGTGTTTTTGCCAGCTCTCCGCCTGCACACCACAACAACGAGAACAACGATTAGGAGCACAGCGGCACTCGGCAGCGCTATGAAGAGGTACCACATCAGATCTAAGGAGACAGAGAGAACAGAGAGGGCTGAGGCAAGGAAGTGGTGAAGTGAGAAGGACGCTCAAAGATTAGTAAAATATCCAGTTTACCACAATCACTTTGGAAAACCTGACAGAAAATAACAAATGCTGTAATGGAGAACCACTAGGATGAGTCGGGTGTCACTTCTGAAAATGTTTGACTCGTTATGGTTGAGCACTAATCAATCTCCGTATCAGCTCAGAGGGCTTCTTTCCCTGTCCAGAGACACTTTGGGAGGTAAGTGCACTTTTAGTAGATAGGGACACCCATGCAGGTTTTCTGTTGGCCATTGTTTAGATAGCTCAGGGTTTTTCTTTATATTCTGGTGAGCACCTTCCATAGGTGCAAAGACACTAAACATGGACAAAGGTGAGAAGTTTGACTTGAAGGCCATCACCTGTCATTTGGCACAATAACCTGTGCTTCAGGAGAGGTCATCTACCTGGACCTAAGCATGTTTGGACCCGGCCAGTACTTGGATGGGAGACCATCTAGGAAAAGCTGGGGTTGCTGCTTGAAGAGGTGCTGGTGAGGTCAGCAGGGGGCGCTTACTCAAGTTCTGAATGTGGATTCCAGTGTCCCAGTGCAGTGATGGGGACACTGTGCTGTAAATATAGCACCACAACCAGTTAACTCGGATTTACATTGAGAAGACTCAGAGTGCCCAGTGAACTACTAGGAATGAGTGATTAAGTTGGGATTCACATTTTAACGACACAACATTTCCTAACAGATTCATCTGTAAGTGACAATTGAATGTAAGAAAGGGCTTGGAAAAGCTACCATGGGGGAAGTGTTGGGATTAAACTGGGACTGACGCTGAGGGTAAACTCTGAAAGATACAAGGAGTGAAATAACTGGCTCACTGACAGATAAAGAAAACGGCTCTTATTTGTGTCCTCTTAACTCTCATAGTCTTCAAGTGGACACTGTACCATCTTTGGGCACCGTGAAGGTCATGCTGGCTCTGCCGTAATCGTTCACTGCCAAGCAGGAGATGCTCTGGCTTGAGGTGATGGGGTCCATTAGGATGGCAGTTGTCATATCACCCTGCTTTGTGGTGATGGAGCTCGACAGGTTGGTCCCAGAGAGCTGCCATTGGATGTCCACCGGGGGAGTTGAGTTGACAAAGCAGATGCAAAACAGGCCGGTGGCATTGATGGCACATCTGGAATCATTGTGAATTTCTGGCTTTTCTAAAAAAAAAAGAAAAAACAAAAAAGTGTTTTGAAGTCTCTAAAAAGAGTTGGAGAGAAGTTAACTATTTTTTTAAGTCTCTAATAATAATAATGGGTCCAATGCTATGGTCAGAAGAGTGGAGAGGAGAGGAAGCTCAAGGTGGTGAGATGTTCAAGAAAATAAACTTCCAGCTGTTCAAAAGGCCAAAAGATCACCCAGCGACAACTGTGCATTAATCGACTGGGCATTAATCGACTCCCTTAGGTGGCAGTTTTACTGAGTAGTTAAGTAAGTATGTCCAGCACCTCCATGTTAATCAGATATTAATGACTGTCATTTGTGGTCTCTAGAGGGGGCTATTGAGCCAAACTCTAATGTTGCCTATAAGGCAAGAATAAGTGAAAAGAAAAATGTGCTTCTTTCCACACTAGTTTTACTTTGTCAGTAAGTATGCACATCTGGTACTTCTGTACTGATCACATGACACACACAGTACGTTCCACACTCCAGCTTATTACTGCCTGGTGTGCATTATTCGTGTGGCCTCTTGTATTCTGTCTTAATGTGTTTATTTATTTAGAGCAAGTTCAGCACAAAAAAAGCAAAATTGCACCACCACTACTTCGGGTCCACATTCCCTGCCCTGGGTAATTTTTTGAAAGTATACGTGTCATGCTGAGAAATGGACAGGTGAACATTTACTAAGCTAACCGGGAAAAACTGAAACCAAAACAAATCAAAATACACCTAGCTACCCAATCCTTTTTTTTTTTTATATTTTTATTTTATTAATTTTCATTGTAATCATTCCATACAAATAGATCAATTTATAACCCAACAAAATTGAAGATAAATCAAACCCCACCCTGACCTAGCTACCCAATCCTAACGATAGACAACAATCAAAGTCGTGAACAGAAGGAAAGACATCAAACCCTAACCCTAATGCTAACCCTAAGCACAAAACCCCTAAATTATTATTTTTTCTTTATTGTTTTAAGAGGTTGTATCTGCAGATCGGATAATGAAAGGAGCCCCCAGCCGACCCTTAACCCTGTTGTTCAGATTACCCGTGGGTCACGCCCCTTGATGCCACACCCCTAGAAACACAGGATGCGGCACTAACAACGGCTGCAATAGAAGGACCAGAAAATAGTGGTCAAGAAGTAGGATTTACAAAATAATATCACACAAACCTAATCATGGCATGAACTAGGATTCTCAAAGCACTTCAGGAGAGGTCATCTACCTGAACCTAAACACGTTTGGACCCGGCCAGTATTTGAATAGGAGACCACCTAGGAAAAGCTGGAGTTGCTGATGGAAGAGCTTCTGGTCAGGCCAGTAGGGGGCGCCTACTCTGAGTTCTGAATGTGGATCCCAGTGCCCCAGTGCAGTGATGTGGGCACTGCTGTAAATATAGCACCGTATCCAGTTAACTTGGATTTAAACAGGGATTTACGTTGGGAAAACTCTGAGTGCCCAGTGAACTACTAGGAATGAGTGATTAAGTTGGGATTTACATCTTAATGACCCAACATTTCCTAAAAAATTAAACTGGAAAGGGCAATTGAGGCTAACAAAGGGCTTGGAAAGGCTACAATGGGGGAAGTGTTGGGATTAAACTGGGACTGACGCTGAGGGTAAACTCTGAAAGATACAAGGAGTGAAGTAACTGGCTCACTGACAGAGTCGGTGATAAAGAAAACGGCTCTTAATTGTTTCCTCTTAACTCCCGTTGTCTTCAAGAGAACACTGTACCATATTTGGGCACCGTGAAGGTCATGCTGGCTGTGCCGTAATCGTTCACTGCCAAGCAGGAGATGCTCTGGCTTGAGGTGATGGGGTCCATTAGGATGGCAGTTGTCATATCACCCTGCTTTTTGGTGATGGAGCTCGACAGGCTGGCCCCAGGGAGCTGCCATTGGATGTCCACCGGGGGAGTCGAGTTGACAAAGCAGATACAAAACAGGCCGGTGGCATTGATGGCACATCTGGAATCATTGTGAATTTCTGGCTTTTCTAAAAAAAAAAAAGAGGAAACAAAAAAAATGTTTTGAAGTCTCTAAAAAGAGTTGGAGAGAAGTTAACTTCTTTTTTTAAGTCTCTAATAATAATGATGGGTCCGATGCTATGGTCAGAAGAGTGGAGAGGAGAGGAAGCTCAAGGTGGTTAGGCCAAAAGACCACCCAGCCACAGCTGGGCATTAATCGACTCCCTTAGGTGGCAGTTTTACTGAGTAGTTAAGTAAGTATGTCCAGCACCTCCATGTCAATCAGATATCATGACTGTCATTTGTGGTCTCTAGAGGGGGCTATTGAGCCAAACTCTAATGTTGCCTATAAGGCAAGAATAAGTGAAAAGAAAAATGTGCTTCTTTCCACACTAGTTTTACTTTGTCAGTAAGTATGCACATCTGGTACTTCTGTACTGATCACATGACACATACAGTACGTTCCACACTCCAGCTTATTACTGCCTGGTGTGCATTATTCGTGTGGCCTCTTGCATTCTGTCTTAATGTGTTTATTTATTTAGAGCAAGTTCAGCACAAAAAAAAGCAAAATTGCACCACCACTACTTCGGGTCCACCTGCCCTGCCCTGGGTAATTTTTTGAAAGTATACGTGTCATGCCGAGAAATGGACAGGTGAACATTTACTAAGCTAACCGGGAAAAAACTGAAACCAAAACAAATCAAAGTACACCTAGCTACCCAATCCTAATGAGAGACAACAATCAAAGTCGTGAAAACAAGGAAAGACATGAAACCCTAACCCTAATGCTAACCCTAAGCACAAGACCCCTAAATTATTTTCTTTTCTTTATTGTTTTAAGAGGTGGTATCTGCAGATCGGATAATGAAAGGAGCCCACAGCCGACCCTTAACCCTGTTGCTCAGATTACCTGCAGGTCATGACCCTTGAAGCCCCTCCCCTAGAAACACAGGATGCCGCAATAACAATGGCTGCAATAGAAGGATCTGAAAATAGTGGTCAAGAAGTGGAATTTACAAAATAATATCACAAAAACCTAATCATGACATGAACTAGGATCCTCAAAGCACTTTGGGAGAGGTCATCTACCTGAACCTAAGCATGTTAGGTCCCAGCTAGTACCTGGATAGGAGACCACCTAGGAAAAGCTGGGGTTGCTGTTGGAAGAATTGTTGGTGAGGCCAGCAGGGGGCACTTATCCTGTGGTCTGAATGTGGATCCAAAATTTCCCGTGTAGTGATGGAGGACACTGTGTTGTTAAAATGTAATGTAAAACCTGAGGTCCTGACTCTCTGTGGTCTTAATATCCCTGGGCATCCTTCATAAAGAGTAGGGTGTATCCTGATGCCCTGGCTAAATTGCCCTTCATGGCCTGGTCATTCTGG
This sequence comes from Erpetoichthys calabaricus, assembly GCF_900747795.2. Lineage (NCBI taxonomy): Eukaryota > Metazoa > Chordata > Cladistia > Polypteriformes > Polypteridae > Erpetoichthys > Erpetoichthys calabaricus. The sequence goes on along the minus strand of NC_041410.2, from coordinate 4,599,890 downwards.
CCCCCCAGTACTCCCCTGCATCTAATTGGCTAACTGTCTCAGCAGTTCACACCTAATAGCTCATGTGTGGTGAGCATATTGGCAGAAAAATGGCTGCTGTTGTGTCATCCAGGTGGAATAATGTTACACATTAGTGGTGGTTGAAGTGGCTCCTCACTCGCTGTGTAAAGTGTTCTGAGTAGTGAAAAAATCACTATATGATTGTAAAGAATAGTTATTATTATTATGATGTCCCAAAAGTACTTCAAAAATGCTCACTAGAGGGAGAAGTCCTGTCAAAAACCCAACCTAGACACGGAATGGGCCTCACAGAATCTTTACAAAATAAAATTTAAAACATTATTCAATAACAATGAAGCTCTGTGGGGACAAAGACAATTAGATTTGCCCAAAACAATAAGGCAGTCCTTCACAACCAATAGTCCTAATACAGATCTCAAGAAGAGTCAGAATACAACGTAAGATGTCAGCAATCCAAGAACCACAAAGCACATTTGAATGGCACTCAGATCTCATCACTCCTAACTGCCAAGAACTGTGGGAGGACCCTTCAGAATTGTAGAGCGTAGATTGGCAGGTGGCCACACATCTTGGGGGACCACCTGCAAAATACATAGAGCATAATACAGGTTTAGATACAGATACATAAAAGGTACAAAAATACTACAAATCATAAACAAAATAAACAGTAACACATTTAAATAAATCAAAAAGGTACAACCATGACACAAAACACACATTTGCACCCTAATCAGGAGAGAAACCCTTGGTGTGGCATGAAGGGCTTGACTGGTGTTAACCTAATTCAAGGTTGCATAGGGCAGATCTTATCAAGGCAGAGCATCTCAGACCATTTGAGAGCACCAGGATGGCCCCCATTAAGATGTGAGCAGGCTTTTAATTCCCTTCCTAAGTGTGATATTCATTCAAAGCCTCAGTCTGCTGATGTCCATAGTTTGCCCGCTGTGAGTGTTTTACATTTTTCTAAACAGTACCCAACAGAGGATGAAGATCATGCAGAGGAGCATCTTGGCACCAGTCCTCCTGGCAAAAGCAGAAACACTGGACTGCACTGCAGTGTGCCATCCCATATAGTATGGATGGCAGTGCTCTGTTTTGATATAGGAGTTTCCTTCTAGGCAGACTGGGGTGAGGCCTCTAAAAGAAGGTATGGAGCAGGCCAGACTTTTACCTGGTCTGTCCAGCAGAGGCTAATCTGACTTCAACCAGACTCCTAAGGCTACCTGATAGCTTCTCCTGGGGCATGCCCAAAAAATTGGAAATTGACAAAATTGCTAGCAATATCTTGGAAACAAACTGATGATGTCAGTTTATACTTCTCTCAGCTCTCACTATTTCCATGCAGCATTGCCACATAAGTGCTGATAGAGTGAAAGAGCCGACGTCACCTGGAAGTGCTCACCTCTCAGTATTTCAGAGGTGAAACTTGTGTGGCTGGGACAAGGAGTTAGTTCAAACTGTAAGGAGACCACTTCTGAACCAGATGTTGTGGGTTCATGGTTGACCACCGGTAGGTTACCACAATACCAATCTGCGAGCTGAGATGCTTTGTGGTTTCTGGTATGAATCCACAGCGATACACTTGAGAATCTGGACAGAGTTAATCCTTGGTGACAAGGGAGGGATTTACATTGTTAGGGGTGGAGTGTAGGGGAGCGGTGAAAAGAAGGATTTAGGCAGAAAAGGAGGATTTAGAGGGAGAGAAAGAGAGCTCAACTGGTGTCCCATATTTATGTATATGACATTTCACAGGCTGTAGCATTTAAACTACTACATGCAAAGTATCGAAAATGGCATCACTGTGTAGCCTGAGAATGGAAGTAACGATGTGTTGGGCCGGCAACCCCTGCTGTGTTCGAATACAGAATGGCGGCAAATTGATTGTTACTAGAGCAGCGCATACATTGTGTGCGTTTATACTCCACAACAAACAACTATGCGGTGGTGAAACAAAGGATGGCAGTTGAGTTTGGAGGCAGTGGCCCTAGTGTGCTGACCATCGCAAGAATAAACACAAAATTTGACATCAGCAGTACTGTTTTGCAAGCGAAGGGAGCAGGTAGGCCCAAGAGTGTGCGTACCGATGCCAACACAGCTCTTGTGGCGAATGCCTTTCAAAGTTGAGTTCTTCTTCAAGTGTGTATTGATCTGGATGGCGCATTGGTGGACCACGCCATGGAAAACAGGGGATTAAAAAACATTTAAGGTTCTTAATGTTCATGTTCCATTATGTTACTTTGTAATAACATTGGTAGTTTCCTGACAATAAGGCCTTTTCAATCATATAGATAAATATGGGCCACCCTGTATTTATCTCTCTATTATAAAAAAAAATCTTGGAAGGTGACAAGACGTGATTTTCTCAGAGAGACACTTATAAGTCCCGTGAGACGAGTCCACACCCGGAAATAAAGGACAAAATAGAACGTTGTAAAGAATTCAAAAATGTTGGCGTGGTACACATGCAGAGCAGGTTAGAGATAATGGAAGTACGAAAATTTGAAAGTCTCAAAAAAGGATAGTAGAGATCACATTAGTGCAAACAAAAGGAAATGATTACTCTGTGAAATAATGGAACAGTGAAAAGAGACCAAATATATTGTTCGGATTTAAACTTTAAGTCATTGAGTTGTAGATCATCTAATTCATGTTGCCAGCGAGAATTAAAAGATTCCAAAAACGTTGTTGCGGTATGAAGTCCCGTGAGATGGAGACTTTGAATGTGAGATTCTTTCAAGTCACACCCTACTTACAACTGTTTTAAAGCAAGACCAAAGGTCATCTAACCTCAGTCGTGTGAATGTTTTTGTCAGACACACTTAATGTGCTCTCAGCTCTTATAAATTTTATCAGGACAATAATTTTACATATTCTAGATGACATGTCAACGACAAAGCGAAGAAGAAAGAGCATGGACAAACATTCAGAAAAGTAATTTATTAGAGAAAAAGAAACGATATTCACTCACAGGTTATACGTTGCATTGTCATGATGAAAGTCCAAAAATGGAATCAAAATTCAATGTGATCTTGAAGAAAAGTTAATTCCAAATATTGTTTTTACTGAAGTTTTAAATTAAAAGTGAGAATAATGCATATGTAACAATTCCCATGAAAATAACAATCTGTTAAAATTGTATATCTGGTTAACCAAACCCGGGGGTGGGCGAGCGAAGTGAGCAGGGGGCAGAGCCCCCTAGTATATATATCTATATATATAGACATATATACTAGTTGATTACCCAGTGGCTTCGCTCACTGAGTGCAAGGGAAAAAAATAAAATGTAGTCTATAAGTTATTAAACAGTAAAACATTAACATTTAAGAAGTAAAGATACATCGAGGACTACTGGAGTGGTTTTGGGTAAACTACATTTTAAAGGCGCTATAACACAACAGGTAAGTAGTAGATCCCTAGTGAAAGGCGCCACACGACCGCTGTGGTATAGAAATTACATGCTCTATGTGATTGTCCAAATTTTTGCCTGACAACCTTGCACTACATGCCTGTGATTTACTTGTTAAAACAATTAATCACAAAAGCAACCTTGAATGTTGTGGGGTTTTAGTGACCTGAACTTACTTTAAGGGACAGTAAGTAGTTGTGCAGGGTAATTTACAAACATAGTCCTGCTTCGATGGCGCCGATTACACTCATTTGCAAAGATTTCCACTCTCCCAGGAGCCGACGGGGGACTTGAAGGGTGCAAGAAGAGAGGACGCTGCCCGAAACTGCTAAGCTCTCGACCCCGCGGAGCAGCCTGACATTCCGCGCCTCCCAGCGTCCAGTTTGTTTTCACACACATTGTTTACAGCTCGCCGCAGTTGAAAAGTAGAAAGACGCAAAGCTGTTTTCCTCATCTCTTCTACTATCAAGTACTGCCAATTAAAAAAAAGTTACAATGTGGCAGTTTCAGCGACAGTCACGTGGATGAATAAATAAAACTTCTCTGTCAGAACGCACCTGGCTAGTTCCTGTATTATAATATGTTTTGTGGTCATAGGTAATTTCCATATCGTGTGGTCATACATAATTTCCATATCACGTGGTCATACGTAATTTCCGTTTCCAACGCGAAAAGAATTTTATATATTCCATATATATACAAACGGGAGGACGGCGGCTATGCTACGACTGCCGCCGGCCGGGCCACTTATGGCGAAGTTGTCCTCGGACGACAGGGGATCAGAGGGATTCCCAATACAACGTTCCCCCTAGGTTCTCCGAGGAGTCTCTACGACGTAGCCATGGCTCGACCCATGGATCCTCCTGGAGGAGGACCTCCCTCGCGGGGCTGGCCGCTTCGAACCTTGGTTCTTCGCTGGGTGGGGAATACTGTGGGATATGGCCGGCCTGTCACCCCGGCCAACACCCCCAGGCCGCCAGATGGAGCTGTTCCTGTGGCATGGAAGTGCCCCTAATACCAGCAGGGAATCCTGGGCGATGGAGTTTTCCTTTACAGCCCTGCTGGATACCACAGGGGCCAACAGATGACGCTGCAGGGAGGCCCAGAGAGTTGTTTGTGCCCTATAACCCAGAAGTACGTTGTAGGCAAAGTGACAAAGGAAATGACGTGCTTCCGAGATGAAGAAAAGGACTTTTTATCTGACCCGGAAGTGATAAGGAATCACATGGACTGTAGGGTGGAACCACTTCCGGGTCAGGGAATATAAAAGGACGATGGGAAATCCCAGACGTTGAGCTGAGCTGGGTAGAAGGGTGGCAATGCGTCTGGGAGTGAGGAGGATTATTGATTGTTTATTAATTATTTGAGTATTGTGGAGAGGAATGGTGCTTTGTGCATGTTATTGTCCTAATAAATATAACATTTGGACTTTTACCTGGTGTCTGATGTATGGTCTGAGGGTTCAAGGGGTCACGGAGACCTTAATCTGTCACAATAGCTAGATAGATAGAGAGATATACAGTATATATTGAGAGAAAGAGAGATGAGTGAAATGATTGTTGTGCCACATTACAAAAATAAATTGGATGTTTCATGCGTAAGTTACACATTTTCTTTTTTAGGTGTGAAATCTGCTATTTTGACAATATTAAAGTGTACCATTTTACAAACAACGCCTCATGTAATTTGGTTTCATATCCTGTTCACCTGATCACAAAAATATCCAAATAACACCACTCATTTAAGTATCAGATAAGCCGCTCCACTTTCTTCCTACCAGATTTTGACGTACCTGTCTGCCTTTGTCAGATGCAAGAGTCAAAGGGGTTTATGCGTAATGCCGTGACACACTCTATCAATATTCCTCATCCGTCCTCAGCCGAGAAGACTAGTACTCAGAAGGAAATCCAGGACCCCATTTTATACTGCAGTTCCAGCTTTGCCTCTCTTGCTCCCAAACAGATAAACCCTAATGCTATTGTTCTATTTACCTCAGAAGTCGGATGTCGGAGCTGGGAATGATGTCACCCCCAAGTTGACTACAGTCCAGCAAAATTTTTGGAAAACCAATGTAGACACCCCAAGGAAAACCTTTCTTGTGCTTGCTTTTTTCGGGAATAATACCACTTGATAACAATGCACAGAGACACTGATAAACAATAGTGCTAATAAACATCCATCCACAGTACTCCACTAAAGTTCGCAGTGTACGTCGCCATTTTGGATTCAGGTCGTAATCTAAAGTCGGACAAAGTTGGACTTGACACACCCACCCCGAGTGTGCAGGTAGGAAATTTGACTTGTGGAGGCATTCCAATTGAAAATTCTGACAAGAAACTCAGAAATCCTGACACTCCAGATCAAATATCTCACAGCATAATACCAAAATGTGACCATTGAGACGGGCACACCAGAGTGGCCTCACTCGTATGTTTTTTTTATGAATTTCTTTTGTTTTTCACCTTTGCGTACAGTTTTTAAGCAGAGTCACCTCACTGATATGTAATTCATGTGTTCTCTCATCACTTTGTATCTATCTTCACTTTTTTATATCGTTTCGTGTCCTTTGCACACACTAAACGAGGTAAACAGAAACTCTTTGATCGTTCTTGTCATGACGGTAGCAGACCCCACTTAATTTCCATCAGTACACAGCCTTTTCCCCCCCACATTCCTAATTTACCACAGTACCGTGCAAGGGCAGAAGAAATGACTTCTCATCCTTTCCGTAAGAATTTGTAGCCAAGCACAAAACATTTCTGCTGAGCGGAAACGCTGCTTGCAGAGTTCCAACAGTTGTCGTTCCCTTCTGATAGGTGATGTTGGCCCCCATTTCTCTGTTTCGTACACGCCATGTAATTTGAGACTCCGGATTGGAATCCACATGGCACTGGCAGCTCACAGTCGTGGTGTCGACTGAACAAGATGAACTGTTTTGAATCCTTGGCTGATCTAAAAAAAAGATGGAAGAGCTTTTTTAGATTATTTTCATATGTTAACTCTTTGAAGTAAGAACCCCTTCATAGAAAGAACTGTGGGAATCTACAGGAGCCTAGCAAGTCCGGTAAGTGACGGTGAGATCTTTTGAAAAATATGCAAAGCCCTATTATGACGGGTTTGGTTTTAGAACCAGGAGTCGGGGTAAAGTAATTCTTAGTGGAGAACCTCAGGAATTTTAGTCCCACCTGACTTTACAAATTGTGTGTCAGTAACAGAGTCATCTGTGCGATTCTGACGAGACTAAAATTTCAGCGGTCCTCCGGTAATAACAAGGGTATGGAGTATTCCTCAAAGTTCTGAGCGCACTAATTACTTCCTCATGGACATATTAGCACTATAAATAAGGGTTGCTAATGTGGTCTGATTTGATGGTACACATACATTAGCTTCCATAAGTCAAGAACAGGGAAATGCCGGATCAGAGTACTGGGAATACCGGACCACTTCAAGCACTGACTTCAACCCACTTCCTGGTATAAAACTAACCCCATCCGAATAGAACTAAGGAAACCAAAGGACGTTGATGGACTGAATGGTGTCCTGCCGTTACATGAAAACTTCCTCTCTTCACGTGAAAAAGGCCATTCTGAGTAAAGAGACACAAAGCTGACCACCTCACTTACATTTCACATTCAGAAGTACAAAGCTTTCCTTTATCTTTCCACCCCTGTGCTCCACCATACATGTCAATTTCTTGTCATTATCTTGTATGGCAGGAGTGAATTCGAGTGTTGAAGATGATTTCCACTCGCCATTCTCTAATTTCTGGTGTTGGGCATGACTTAGGCCTTTGGTGTTCCTCCAGGTGAATTGAGGGGGGTGACTTGGGCAGCTATGCAGGGCTTCGCAGCTGGCAAAAATGCGATCACCTGCCTTCACGTCTCTGGGTGAATTCAGTTTGGGTTCCTGGGGATCATCTGAAACAGAGAAACTCAGAGTTAGGTCAGTTTCTTCCTACTGTGACCACTAAAGGGTGCTAGATAGAACAAGATACAAGGAGGAGGAGGAGAAGGTTAGCAGTAAGCGCTGATATATGACAAACCACCTCAGGATCCCAGATTAGGACCCCTGTGACACCTCAGCACCACACTAGTTCAGATGGAATGGAACAGTGTGAAGACTCTAAAATAAACATTTAATGCCAGTCATGTCGGATTAGTTCATTAGACATTGCTTTACATTCTGAACATCTCCATCTCAGATGGCATGTTAGAGTCGCACCACTGCCTTGCTCCTGTCTAGGTTTTATCCTTAATTTTTGTGATTTTTCCATTACTTTCTTTCTTTTGTTCTGCTTTCATTTAGTTTCATATTTGTAGTTTTGCTCCGCTTTCTTACATTAAATTGTGTTTGCATTTGGGCTCAACCAAAATTGTTTCTCCGGCTAAGTTTATTGTTATCAGGTCTCAGCATGGGTTCCTCTCCAAATTCACATTCTGCGTCTCTTTTGTTCATTTTTGATTCTTTTATTTATGTCGATTGTGTATTTTTGGTTTTGTCTATGTATATAAGTTGTCTTTATTATGCTCCATGTGTTTTGGGGGTGGTCAATCACTGGCAAGAACTTCTCTCTCACCCTATAAATCCGGAGGGTCTCCCATAGTTCCTGGTGGTTCATTATGAATGCGCTTTGCAGTCGGTGAGTTATTTGTGTTTTGCTTGTGCGCCTTTTGTATCTTTTGGAAATTTTGAACCCTTTGCTGTTTATTGACCCCTATATTTGAATTCTGTACTGGGACTTTCTTTGACTAAAATTGCCTTTGTGTTCTGTGGAACTTCCTTATGATTGGAATACATTTTGGTGAAGAATAAAACCCTGCCCGGGATTGGGTCCTGCCTTGTGTCCTGTGTTGGCTGTGATTGGCTCCAGCAGACCCCCGTGACCCTGTGTTCGGATTCAGCTGGTTGGAAAATGGACAGATGGATAAATCTTTCATTTTATAAAGATTACAGTGCTTGTTCTTATTTCTAGACAAGTTCTGACGGTGATATTAATGGAAGTGTTTTGAACTACATGCCCTGGAACTCATTAGTGGTTGGGACTTCAAGTTCATGACAATTGTTTGTTTAGTAAGTCTATTTGTTATTATTTAATTATAATGTTGAATGTTGATATTAATTATGTTTTTGTTTTGGTTCTGTATGTACTTTATTTATTATGGTGTGACTAATTTATTTTTCCATTTCGTAGCATATTAAGTTTCTATGCATTGATTTCTTGTTATCAGCCCTGTCTCCTTTGTGTGAAGCCCAGGGAGGCAGGGCCCTGTAACAGTGGACAGCCCCAGTAGGAATTTAAGAAGAAGATGCTGTTCTGTTTTCAGCTCTGGCATTATTGCATTTCATTTCCTGCATTTTGATTTTTAAATTGTTTCTGGATTTGGACCCCATTGTTATGAACTAAAGAGTTCAGAAAATGTCCACTGGGAGGATGAGTGTACCATCAAACTTTGGTTAATTAAAAGGGCAAACACAGGATCTTTATAAAATAAAGATGTGTTTTAAAGAAACTAGGCTTGGTTACAATGTGAAGTTTCAAAGAGCACAAAAGGCATACAATGTCTGTAAAAGGCAAATCCAAAAGCAACCCAAGTCCCAATATAAATTCAAGGCAAAGTCAAAAACAGAGCACAGGTTCAAAAATCCAAATAATCAACATACTGTAAGCGCAGAAAAATCATAGTAAGTCACCACTCCCTACTACATTCAAGATGAACCGGCAGGAACTGTGGGAGCCCCTCTGGTTTTATATGGTGAAGTTCCCTTCCAGGTTTTTTTGGGAATTTTTCCTTGTCTTCTTAGAGAGTCAAGGCTGGGGGGCTGTCAAGAGGCAGGGCCTGTTAAAGCCCATTGCGGCACTTCTTGTGTGATTTTGGGCTATACAAAAATAAATTGTATTGTATTAAGGTTTAAGGTTTCTTTATTTAGTCATGTTTACACAAGAAAATATGAAATTTGCCTTCTCAGTTGCATCTAATAACAGACTGAATGAAAATAAAACAGACAAATAGAAACAAGAAAGGTTAAGGTAAGGCAGTTACCGTAGATACTTGCGTATAAGTCGAAAAATTTATGCCTTAAAATTCATTCAAAAAAACAGGGTCGACTTATCCGCGGGGCAACACAATTGTCCATAGAATTTGGGTAATGACATTGTACACTCAGCGCTTCACGATGTTAAGTTACCGGTCATCTGCCATTTCCCATGGTCTTTGAAATAATTATAAGCCAGCAATACTATTGCTAATTAGCTAGTTTTTTTCTAATTTCATTAAATAATTCTTTAAACTGTGAAATACTTGAATTTGAGCATTAGCTTTTGCAGGTTTTGGATAACAAACATACTATTAGCTGTCACGTGCAACCAGATTTGGAATCAAAAGAACCAAGGCAACGCACGCTATCAATGCGATGCAAGCGCAGCCCACGATTCAAAACATTTCTCTGCCTACCTGTTTGTCTCGTCTGACAGTAGCTGAAAAGCAGCATCAGGAGAGAGCAGCCTGAAGTAGTCCAGCAGCTGGTGATCTGTCGTGTCCAACAGTAAGCCATGCCGTCTTGTGAACTCCGGTAGCCCACGGATCAATGTCTGTGTATTCCTCCCACGCGAACCTTGCGCGAATACGTTCGCTGGCAGCGGATCAGCTGGCGCGGCATCGGCTGGTGTCCGATCAGCTGATGCCGGCTTCTCACTCTCTTGTTCGATCTCCTGATCACTGTCAATAAAGTCCGATTCTGAAAAATCAGAGTCCGACTCCGCGATAATGCGCAAAACATCGTCTGCCGAGTGTTTTCTTTTCTGCACTCGTTTTGCTCCCTTGTGACATATCGACGCCATCTTGCCTTTGTTTATATTTGTTTACATTTCGCAACTCACGCACACGCAAGGATTAGTTGCCGAGTCAACAAGTCTAGCATTTCTCCAAGCACAGAGGGAATGCCTGTGACGTGAAAGTGAGTTTTGTCGCCATTAACAGCTGATTGTTGCCCTCTATCTCTGATAGCTGTCAAGTTTTACCCTTGACTTATACGCAGGTCATAACAAATTTCGTAATTTTTGGCTTAAAAATACACTCGACTTATCTGCGAGATCGACTAATACGTGAGTATCTATGGTAGATAATACATATTTACACCAAAAAAAAGGTTACAGGATATATATCAACAACCTTAATCATTATCTCCGATATTTCTTATTGAAAAGTCGTATGGCACTAGGAAGAAAGGAGTTTCTGGAGCGATTTGTGTGGGTTTTCTCCTTCCTGATTTACTGAACTTTAGTTCTACATGTAATGGATGTCTGTCATCAGTTGAGATGATTTCCAGTTTCTTTAACATTGCCCCCTAACACACACTAGTCAAACAATCTACATCAGCCCCAATAACTTTAGCTCTATACTTCGTAATCTGCTGGAGCTTTTTTGAGTTTTGGTTTGTCAGACTATTAAACCAGGCAATGAAACTGAAAGTGATCACAGACTGGATCAGACTGCGATAGAAGGACAACATGAGGTCCTTGTCTACTTTAAATAGTTTAAGTTTATAGAGGAGAAATAAGCGCTGGCAGCATTTAGAAAATAATGTTTTTGTATTTGTATTCCAGTTAAGATTGTATTGTATTGTATTGAAGTGCAGTTCCTAGCAGTGATTGGCAGGTAGCCCCGCCTCTTGGGGAACCACCCACAAAACACATGGAACATAACACAGTCAAAGAAAAATACAGCAGATAATTAACAAAAGCAACATTAACCTAAATAAATGGCTCAACAAAATACAAAAAGGACAGAAAACATAGACTTGAACCCCAGCCAGGTGAGGGATCCTGACCGAAATATCACACCCCTTATTTTTCTTTTGTCTTGTTTTGGCTGTTGACTTTTTAATTTCCTGACTGTTCCTTAGTCTTTTACTTTGTTTTGGGACAGTGTTTCCAGATTTGATTTGACTTTGATGATGTGACTCTTTTGGCTGCAGAATCCTGCACTTTATCCCGACTTTGATTTCTGATTCATGTCCGGAGCTTTGTTTATTTATGTCACGTCTCTACACTGTTTTAACCTTTGGCTTGTTCTTTTGATGTCTTCTCCCGATTCCCATTTCGTTTTAAAAGTTTTAGTACCCAGAGCAGACAGTACACATTTAAGGTACTCACTCGTATATTTTGGACTCTTTGGATTTTTTTACTTTTAGATTTGCCTAATGCACTTCCATTCAAACACATGGGTAATGTAGGGCAAAGTGGGCATTGCTCTTTCTGCTAAGCTTTAGTGGCACAGCAGGCCTATTAAGACAGCAGATTCAACAAGGATGCAGACATCCAGTTCTGCCAAACTGCCACTCACAATCCAAAATGAGTGGCTGAACTTGTCGTAACAGGACCAGCATGCACTTCACCTGGTAACAAAGGTGGAAATCAGAGTTCAACTGACCTCTTTGCACATGACTCTTTCGGTCTAGAGAACGTGAAATGAACACCCAAGGACACGGAGCCGAAATTAAACAAATGACAATTCTGATGGATGCACCAATGAGAAGGCACTGACTCTGTAACTGAGGTTGACTTTAATCCAATCACGAGAGATTACACATTTCTTTCCAACAACTAGCTGCAGCCATATCTCTGGGACACTCTCGAGAGAGAGAACCTCTGGGCATTCTGAGGAAACTCTCAGGGGAGCATTCTGCTGTCACACTCTCCAAAACTCTGAAACTAAAAAGCTGATGAGCCGCTCTCTCACTGGGGAGCTGAAGGCTGACATACTGTTCTCTTTGTGGACTAGGAAGCCAATACTTTGACATTTTGAACGTGGTAGGCTAGTTTTCGGGCCATCTGTGTAGCGATATATAGCCAAAAAGCCAATATAACAGCCCACCTATCTACCAGCATAACCCTACTGACCTGAATTACGGCCTACGCATGGCTGGTACACTACGCTACAGTTACGCTACCCTGCTCTCTATACCTTGCAGTCCACCGCCAGAGAATCTTATTCCTGAAGGGCTGCCAAACCTATCTGCTATCATAATCCAGCTGGCCAGCATACTGATCTCCACTATGTTAGAGTATGCACATAATTTACTGCTATCTAGTTATGATCTTACACTCTTAACAAGTTACACTGCTCTTTATTTATTTTTTTGTTGCAGGTCAAATTTGCTTTTGCTCGTAGGTTTCTAGAAGGAAATGCAAAAGATTTTAGTCGTACTACAGCTTAGGAGCAACTCAAAATAACGAACGTGTAGTGTGTACAGAGAAGTACACAACAGGCAAAGAGAGCTGTTGCCCTTCTACTCTACGAGAGGCTTCTGGCTTCCCTGAGCCTACCTGAGGGCACCCGCGTTATGACGTGACAAGTCCACCACCCCAGTCAAACTCCCCCGAAGGGAGTTTGGGCTCTTGATAGCAGAAGCAAGAGACCCATGGAGGGGCAGAGGGAGGGCACCAGCCGATTGATCGCAAGGAGGTGAAAATCATGTGAAGCACCTTAGGTCTGCACAAAATGATGAAATGAGTTGTGGCTTATCATCATATTATCATAATATAATAGAATTTTACCTTTGTAAATCAAACTTTTTGATTTTCAAAATTGGGAAAATTGCTGTGGAGGCTGGGGTTATAGTGCCAATGCAGGGTTCAAAGGGTTAAGAAGGGAACTTCCACATCTAAACCCTGGTACCAGAGGGAGTAACGCTTTTAAATATGAAGTCGCAGACGACAAAGCAGAGGTCCTAACTGAGGAAAACACTGCATGCCATGGACAAAGGACCACATTGAAACGAGAAAAAGGGTGGACTCCGATGCAAGAAGAATCTTCCACTTGAACCTGGAGCAGCAGCAACAAATCAGCAACTCCACACAACATTATCTATAAAGACTTGATATCATAAAACTATCCATGTCAATATAAGTTACAACTCCAAATAGCCAGTAAAGTGGCAGCCTCTTCTGCGTTACTTTTTGTTTCTGTCTCATCTGTCTGCGTCCTGTCTTATATAGTGGCCTCCATAATGTTTGGGACAAAGACACATTTGTCCTTGTTTTAGACCTCCGTGACTTTCTTATATACAAAGTGTAGGGAAACTATTGGAATCCTCTAAAAATTACATTTTCGAGATTTTGATGATTAGACCTCCGAAAATACAATTTTTGGAATTATATCTGTGTGTGTGTATGTTGTCACACACGTGCGCATGGGAGGCAGCTAAAGGGCTCGAGGGAAGGCAGTTCTGAGGCATGCCGGGATGTGGCAGAGTGCACTGGTTCTTTTTTTCCCTTGCCTGTAGACCATTCCCGGGAGATCTCACCTGGCTCTCATGACGTCACTTCCGGGACTGAGTCAATGGAAGAAGACCTTACCGGCTCCGGCCTCTGTGATGTCACCTCCGGACTTGAACCAATGGCAGATGAACCTGAGCCAGACCCATATGACCTCACTTCCTGTCTTCCCCTTTAAAAGTCTAACCGTTTCCTCTATGTGTAAGTCTTGTTTTGGACTCTGTTGTATGCACATCAGTGCTCTTTATTGAACAAACAACTTTGCAGCCAGGATACCACATTATATGGGTGGCTGCCCCAAACTTTATCTGTGTAATGTCTCGTTATTGCGACAATGTGTAAACATGATAACCTGAGTACACTTTCACTTAGGTCAACCAAATTTTGCATGCAACTATTCGGTACAAAACGTAGATTTCTCTCAATTTTTGGGCTATTTCCGTTAACCAGAAGTGGTACTTTACCTTTTATTCATGCAGCTGCATAGTCTGATTTATTCAATTTTACTTTTATAATAATCTTTCAATATATTATTAATTTGATTTGATTTGTTGACCCCTCCTCGAACCGCCACCTTATCGTGGTGGAGGGGTTTGCGTGTCCCTATGATCCTAGGAGCTCTGTTGTCCAGGGCTTTATGCCCCTGGTAGGGTCACCCAAGGCAAACTGGTCCTAGGTGAGGGATGAGACAAAGTGCAGTTCAAAAAGACCTTCTATGATGAACAAAAAATTTGGATGGTGTTTTCCCTCACCCGGACACGGGTCACCGGGGCCCCACTCTGGAGCCAGGCCTGGAGGTGGGGCTCGATGGCGAGCGCCTGGTGGCCGGGCCTGCACCCATGGGGCTCGGCCGGGCACAGCCCGAAGAGGCAACGTGGGTCCCCCTTCCCATGGGCTCACCACCTATGGGAGGGGCCAAGGAGGTCGGGGTGCAGTGTGAGTTGGGTGGTGGCTGAAGGCGGGGACCTTGGTGGTCCGATCCTCGGCTACAGAAACTGGCTCTTGGGACGTGGAATGTCACCTCTCTGAAGGGGAAGGAGCCTGAGCTAGTGCGCGAAGTTGAGAGGTTCCGGCTAGATATAGTCGGACTCACCTCAAGGCACAGCTTAGACTCTGGAACCAATCTCCTTGAGAGGGGCTGGACTCTCTACCACTCTGGAGTTGCCCCCGGTGAGAGGCGCTGAGCGGGTGTGGGTATACTTATTGCCCCCCGACTTGGAGCCTGTTCATTGGGGTTCACCCCGGTAGACGAGAGGGTAGCCTCCCTTTGCCTTCGGGTGGGGGGACGGGTCCTAACTGTTGTTTGTGCGTATGCACCAAACAGCAGTTCGGAGTACCCACCCTTTTTGGAGTCCCTGGAGGGGGTGCTAGAGGGCATACCTTCTGGGGACTCCCTCGTTCTGCTGGGAGACTTCAATGCTCACGTGGGCAATGACAGTGAGACCTGGAAGGGCGTGATTGGGAGGAATGGCCCCCCCGATCTGAACCCGAGTGGTGTTTTGTTATTGGACTTCTGTGCTCGTCACGGATTGTCCATAACGAACACCATGTTCAAGCATAGGGGTGTTCATATGTGCACTTGGCACCAGGACACCCTAGGCCTCAGTTCGATGATCGACTTTGTGGTCCTGTCATCGGACTTGCGGCCACATGTCTTGGACACTCGGGTGAAGAGGGGGCGGAGCTGTCAACTGATCACCACCTGGTGGTGAGTTGGCTTCGATGGTGGGGGAGGATGCCAGTCAGGCCTGGTAGGCCCCAAACGTGTTGTGAGGGTCTGCTGGGAACGTCTGGCAGAGCCCCCTGTCAGAAGTAGCTTCAACTCCCACCTCCGGCAGAACTTCGACCACATCCCGAGGGAGGTGGGGGACATTGAGTCCGAATGTGCCATGTTCCGTGCCTCTATTGTTGAGGCAGCTGACCGGAGCTGTGGCCATAAGGTGGTCGGTGCCAGTCGTGGCGGCAATCCCCGAACCCATTGGTGGACACCGGCGGTGAGGGATGCTGTCAAGCTGAAGAAGGACTCCTACAGGTCCCATTTGTCCTGTGGAACTCTGGAGGCAGCTAATAGGTACCGGCAGGCCAAGCGGAATGCGGCTTCGGTGATTGCTGAGGCAAAAACTCGGGCGTGGGAGGAGTTTGGTGAGGCCATGGAGAACGACTTTCGGACGACTTCAAGGAGATTCTGGTCCACCATCCGGCGTCTCAGGAAGGGGAAGCAGTGCAGTGTCAACACTGTATATGGTGGGGATGGTGCGCTGCTGACCTCGACTCGGGACGTTGTGAGTCGGTGGGGGGAGTACTTCGAAGACCTCCTCAATCCCACTAACATGCCTTCCAATGAGGAAGCAGAGCCTGGGGACTCAGAGGTGGGCTCCCCCATCTCTGGGACTGAGGTCACCGAGGTGGTCAAAAAACTCCTTGGTGGCAGGGGCCCCGGGGGTGGATGAGATACGCCCGGAGTTCCTCAAGGCTCTGGATGTTGTAGGGCTGTCTTGGTTGACACATCTCTGCAACATCGCATGGACATCAGGGACAGTGCCTCTGGATTGGCAGACCGGGATGGTGGTCCCCCTCTTTAAGAAAGGGGACCGGAGGGTGTGTTCCAACTACAGAGGGATCACACTCCTCAGCCTCCCTGGAAAAGTCTATTCAGGGGTCCTGGAGAGGAGGGTCCATCGGATAGTCGAGCCTCGGATTCAAGAGGAACAGTGTGGTTTTCGTCCTGGTCGCGGAACAGTGGACCAGCTCTATACCCTTAGCAGGGTCCTGGAGGGTGCATGGGAGTTCACCCAACCAGTCTACATGTGTTTTGTGGACTTGGAAAAGGCGTTCGACCGTGTTCCTCGGGGAATCCTGTGGGGGGTGCTCCGGGAGTATGGGGTACCAGACCCCCTGATAAGGGCTGTTCGGTCCCTGTACGATCGGTGCCAGAGCTTGGTCCGCATTGAAGGCAGTAAGTCGAACCTGTTTTCAGTGAGAGTTGGACTCCGCCAGGGCTGCCCTTTGTCACCGATTCTGTTCATAACTTTTATGGACAGAATTTCTAGGCGCAGCCAGGGTGTTGAGGGGGTCCGGTTTGGTGGGCTCAGGATTGGGTCACTGCTTTTTGCAGATGATGTTGTCCTGTTTGCTTCATCAGGCCGTGATCTTCAGCTCTCTCTGGATCGGTTCGCAGCTGAGTGTGAAGCGGCTGGGATGGGAATCAGCACCTCCAAATCCGAGACCATGGTCCTCAGCCGGAAAAGGGTGGAGTGCCCTCTCAGGGTTGGGAGCAAGATCCTGCCTCAAGTGGAGGAGTTCAAGTATCTCGGGGTCTTGTTCACGAGTGAGGGAAGAATGGAGCGTGAGATCGACAGGCGGATCGGTGCGACGTCCACAGTGATGCGGGCTCTGCATCGGTCTGTCGTGGTGAAAAAGGAGCTGAGCCGCAAGGCGAAGCTCTCAATTTACCAGTCGATCTATGTTCCTACCCTCACCTATGGTCATGAACTATGGGTAGTGACCAAAAGAACGAGATCGCGAATACAAGCGGCTGAAATGAGTTTCCTCCGCAGGGTGTCTGGGCTCTCCCTTAAAGATAGGGTGAGAAGCTCAGTCATCCGGGAGGGGCTCAGAGTAGAGCCACTGCTCCTCCGCATCGAGAGGAGTCAGATGAGGTGGCTCGGGCATCTGATCAGGATGCCTCCTGGACGCCTCCCTGGTGAGGTGTTCCGGGCACGTCCAACCGGGAGGAGGCCCCGGGGAAGACCCAGGACACGCTGGAGGGACTATGTCTCTCGACTGGCCTGGGAACGCCTTGGGATTCTCCCGGAAGAGCTAGAAGAAGTGGCCGGGGAGAGGGAAGTCTGGGCATCTCTGCTCAAGCTGCTGCCCCCGCGACCCGACCTCGGATAAGCGGAAGGAAATGGATGGATGGATGGATTGATTTGTTGATGATGGTTCTTTAATGTGCATAATATAAAAATATAATCATTGTCTTGTGGTTTACCCCTCAAATATCCATCCCCATATCTGAGTATACAAGAAAGTCGAGTGGAGACCACTCCCAATTTACTTTTTTTGTTGATATTTTTATACATCTGTACATTTAGTGCCAGGATTGTTCAAAAATCTAAAAATCTAAATCAACTGAGCATACAGTACATGGAATGAAAAGTTGAAAATAATAAAATCTCACCTACTAATTCCACGGTCACTAGATTTTCTTTAAAGCTGTAGCTATTCAAGTTCTTCACCTCAATCCTGAAATGGAGCCGTCCAGCGTCAGTATTCCGAACTTGATCGATCTCCAGAGTGCAGTTCCTCAGCTCAATGTCGCCAATCTGCTTCCAGCGGTCCACTTGTTCTTTTGAACTGAACATTGTATCAGAATTCTTGTACCAGATGGTAGTCACTTCATCTGCCGATTTTGCTTCACCAGGATAAGTGACCTCACAAGGGACCACCACACAGGAACCTTGGAGTGCTGATATTTTATGAGGAACACTCAGGCTCCAGGATTGGCAGTCGGTACAAACAGCTGTAAGCCAATAAACAAACAAACAAACAAAAAAATAATAAGGATGACATAAAACATCAATGTATCGAGTCTCACTTTTGTTTTAATAACAAATTAGGAAGCATCAGTGATTTACATTAAAATCTATAATCTGCATCTACAATTTTACCTTCAGTTCATTAGCTGTTTATAAAGCTTGCCAGACACAAGAAGGAAAAGTACAGTTGTATCTTCTTATTAAGGACGGGTGGGCATTGCCCTTCATCCTCCAGCAGATGATGCTGTTGTGCAAAAATTCAGTAGGTAGTTTGGCCTGTAGGGGGCATCTCACATCTCCAAATCTCATATGCACCTTCACCACAACAGTCTCGGGTTCAAATAAGCTATTTTTTATTAAACAAAATACCTTCTGACAGACTTCTTCACTATAAACAATTCTCCTCCTCCTCCTCCTCATCATCATTATTTATTTCTTTTTTTTTCTCCTTCCAGGTGAGTGTTGTCCTTCTCCTGTCCCGACTCAAACTCATCTGGATGAGGGCGGAGGGCTCCTCTTAACTGGGAGTACTTCTGGGGTATCGGCACTGTACTGAGGGAGCAATTCTGGATCAGGTGCAACCTCTATCGAACAGGACCCTTTAGTTGAACCTGGGGTACCCACCAGAACTACTCAGAACAGTACCCTCAATAATTCGTCAGTGAGAGAAGTTTGGAACAACCACAACTTGTCGTAGAGTTGGCCAGTTGGGGGAATTGGACCTTGGTGAGAGAGGTGACCAAGAAC
Source organism: Erpetoichthys calabaricus (assembly GCF_900747795.2). Taxonomy (NCBI): domain Eukaryota; kingdom Metazoa; phylum Chordata; class Cladistia; order Polypteriformes; family Polypteridae; genus Erpetoichthys; species Erpetoichthys calabaricus. The sequence goes on along the minus strand of NC_041410.2, from coordinate 4,580,902 downwards.
CCAACAGTCACTCTGATTGACCTTCACAGAACCTGAGTGGAGATGATGGAAACATCCAGAAGGACAACCACCACTTCAACACTTCACTAATCTGGGCTTTATGGCAGAGTAGCCAGACAACAAATGGAAGTCCACTTGGAGATTGCAAAAAAGGCACCTAAAGGACTCTCAGACTGTGAGAAACAAGATTATCTGGTCTTCTGAAACCAACATTGGACTCAATGGCCTCAGAACTAAGTGTCATGTCTAGAGGAAACCAGACACAGCTCATTACCTGTGCAATACCAGCCAACGGTGAAGTATGGTGGTGGCAGCATCATGCTATGGGGTTGTTTTTCAGTGGCTGGGACAGGAGACAGGGCATGGTGGAGGAAGAGCTGAATGGAGCAAAGTTCAGCGATATCCTTTATAAACTCTGCTTGGAGTGCTCTGGAGCTCAGAGTGGGATGAGGGTTCACCTTCCAACAGGACAATAACCTTAAGCACAAAGCAACGACAACACAGGAGTGGCTTAGAGACAACTTGGTGAATGTCCATGAATGGCTGAGTCAGACCCACACCTAAACCCAATCAAACATCTCTGGAGAGACCTGACCCCTGTCCACCGATGGCCTCCATTCAGCCTGATGGAGGTTGAGAGGATCTACAGAGATGAATGCCAGAAAATCCGCAGAAATCCAGATGTCAGGCCCAAGAAGACTCCAGTTCCGAATGGCTGCCAGACGGGCTTCAACTAAATACTCTGTAAAGAGTCTGAATACTTGTGTCAATGGGATTGTTCAGTTTTTTACTTTTAATACATTTGGGAAAAATACTAAAATCCTGTTATTTTATTTATTAATGTATTTTTGTCTGGGGTACTGAGTGTTGCTTGATGAGGAAAGAAAACATTTTAGAACTAAGCTGAAACAAAAACTGTAAAGTGTGAAGGGGTCTGAAGACTTTATGACGGCGCTGTAAACAAACAGATTTCCTCCACATTCTGAGAAATAAATAATAATAATAATACACTTTATTTATATAACACCTTTCCCTTGCTGAAATGTTTACTGCTTTAAGATTATTTAATGGTGACCTAAGAAATGCCTATTGTTAAATATAAAACTCACTTCAGACTTCTTTTACTGATCTCAGCTTTTAAAGTGAAGTTGATATGTCTTTATTTTATCTGCAGCTACGCTTGCTAGAGCTGCGGATGTTGTGACAGTTCATGATGTGCTGTTAAAATGTGTGACTTACCAATGTATTTAGGGTTTTGTGTACTTGCAGCTTTAACATTTTTCTCTGTCTCAGCTTCCTGGCCACAACTTTAAACTTTGCACTTGTTTTAGCAACAGTGTCTTGCTTAGATGATGAGAATGTTGAGTCAACATACATAAACTCCAGAATCCATTCCAGAGGGTTCTTCCTTTAGGACAGTATCTCCCATCTTGTATTTATATAGTTATAATATTTCTTGAACCTCTGTAAAAAGCTACATTTCACCTTCAGGAAAAATAAAGAACTATCTGTCCATCTAACTATGATGTAGTGCCTTTCGTAGCTATCTGTCTATCTATTGTTATGAACGCGCATGTAAGGATCACATTCCTCGCAACTCATAGTTATGTAGTACCACTCTGGGACAAAAGGGGGCACTGTCAGCAACATTATCATCTCCAAAGCCACACATCCACGGAAAGAACCGTCTGACTTTGGTACGAGCCAAACTGGAAGATGGAGCTCCTCAGAGTCAAACCTGCTTAACCGAACAGCACTTACATGTTAAAAGGAGGCTTTAGCTTGTGGTTTATTGTTTGACACCATTCTGCAGGATTGTTTGTTTTCAGTTTTTTTCTTTGAATCAAATGGGACAATTTGTTATATAGTGCCTTTCATATCTATCTATCTATCTATCTATCTATCTATCTATCTATCTATCTATCTATCTATCTATCTATCTATCTATCTATTTGTTATATAGTGCCTTTCATATCTATCTATCTATCTATCTATCTATCTATCTATCTATCTATCTATCTATCTATCTATCTATCTATTTGTTATATAGTGCCTTTCATATCTATCTATCTATCTATCTATCTATCTATCTATCTATCTATCTATCTATCTATCTATCTATCTATCTATCTATTTGTTATACAGTGCCTTTCATATCTATCTATCTATCTATCTATCTATCTATCTATCTATCTATCTATCTATCTATCTATCTATTATATAGTGCCTTTCATATCTATCTATCTATCTATCTATCTATCTATCTATCTATCTATCTATCTATCTATCTATCTATCTATCTATCTATCTATCTATCTATCTATTTGTTATATAGTGCCTTTCATATCTATCTATCTATCTATCTATCTATCTATCTATCTATCTATCTATCTATCTATCTATCTATCTATCTATCTATCTATCGTGACTGTGTGCAGAGGGTACAGACCTATAAATACCTGGAAGTGCAGCTGGATGATAAATTGGACTGGACTGCCAACACTGATTCTCTGTGCAAGAGAGGACAGAGCCGGCTATACTTCCTTAAAAGACTGGCGTCCTTCAACATCTGCAATAAGATGCTATAGTTGTTCTACCAAGATGTTCTGTGGCAGAGTGACGGGCGCTGAGCAGACTCCTATCAATCATGGAGAATCCACTGCATCCACTGAACAGGATCATCTCCAGACAGAGGAGCAGCTTCAGCGACAGACTGCTGTCACCGTCCTGCTCCACTGACAGATTGAGGAGATCGTTCCTCCCCCAAACTATGCGACTCTTCAATTCCAACCATGGGGGGGGTTGGGGGGGGGTGGGTAAACATTAACATTAGTTCCTCCCTGTGTGGATAGCGCTTTGAATACTGAGAAAAGCACTATATAAATGTAATGAATTATTATTATTATTATTCAAAGTTGTTGTCTGTTTTTACCTACATTTTTATTACTCTTTAATATTGTTTTTTTGTATCAGTATGCTGCTGCTGGAGTATGTGAATTTCCCCTTGTTATTAATAAAGTATCTATCTATCTATCTATCTATCTATCTATCTATCTATCTATCTATCTATCTATCTATCTATCTATCTATCTATCTATCTATCTATCTATCTATCTATCTATCTATCTATACCAAGTGAGAGTATGAAGCCATCAGGCCTGAGGCATTGGGATTTAAAGGTAGAGACTGTAGACATCTTCATCTACAGACCTCACCAGAGTGACCCACAGAGTTGTGTATTTATAAAGTGTGGCAGTATGAGGGAACACCAGCTGGCCAGAGGCTACCAAACTCAGTGAGCACATACTGTAGACAAAGGTCCGTGTATTTTCATCTTTCTCTTCTAAGATTTCAATGTGAACAAACAGCAGGATCACTGAAGCTCAAGTGACACAGGAACAGAGTCATATATCAGGCTAAGTGACAATCTAGCCAATGGAACCACTACAATCATAAAAACCCAACAGACTGGGCAGAAGTGAAGTGAGAAAGGCTGGAGGTTGGGCCGGGGTATAAAACCAGAATGTTGACATCAGGAAACTGAATGGCCCACTCACTGCACAGAGGTTCAGAGCATATGCTGATTGCTGCACCCACCACACAATGAACCACTCGGAGTGGGCAGCAGCAGGTGGCACCTCAGCACCACACTGGAACAGAAATGACACTAAAACAAACTCTGTGTGACATGTCCTCACTAAGCACATGTCATGAAAATAAAGAACATCTGGAAATGTTTTATAATGCTTCATGATAACAGGAAACTCGCGTCCAAAATGAGTCAACTATAAATATACTTGATAAGAAGTTTTCTAATAGCAAAACCAACAGCAGCAGATGCATACATTGAGCAGGCCGAGTGTCTGCAAAAGCAGCCACCAGCTGACGTGAAAACAGACAAGATGGAAGGGGGACAACTCAGATACAGTAATCCCTTGCTACTTCGTGGTTCACTTTTCGCGGATTCACGACTTCGCGGATTTTATATGTAAGCATATCTAAATATATAACGCAGATTTTTCGCTGCTTCGCGGGTTTCTGCGGACAATGGGTCTTTTTACTTCTGGTATTTGCTTCCTCAGTTGGTTTGCCCAGTTGATTTCATACAAGAGATGCTATTGGCGGATGGCTGAGAAGCTACCCAATCAGAGTTCCTGTGTGCTGCTGATTGGCTCAGCGATGGAGTGCTGCATTAACCAGGAAGTCTCATCTCACTCATTCAGCATTAACGTGCTCTTGCTACCGCATTCAGGGGATTATCACCTTCATCGTCATCATTTTTACTGCGCAGCATATTCATCACCATCATCACGTCATATATAGCTACGTGTACTTCACTATACAGTAAGTGTAAACTTATCAACCGATTTCATATTGCTTAGCAGTTGTCCCTCTTATTAACAGAGTAAAGGGTGGGTTGTAAACAATACAGGAAGGGTTTAAAAACGTCCAAATACACGTTAAATAATTAAATAAATATGGTGTCCCTACTTCGCGGAAATTCAGTTATCGCGGTTGGCCTTGGAACCTATCTCCCGCGATAAGTGAGGGATTACTGTATTGCACACTCAGTGCGCTCAGCCCAGCAAGAACTATGTTCAGATATTTTGTGAAATGGATGTCATCAGGTTCATCCAGATGGTACATTGGCTTTGGATACAAGTGCTTTCTGAATGATGGCTCTGACTCAAATTCCAGGATCATGAATGAAGCTCATAAAGTCATAAACTAACCTCTGAAAACAATTTGTGGGTTCACATTAACACAACATTTTCATTGTCTAAGCAAGAAATTAAAATGCTAAATAAAATGTTAGATTATAATGTTAAAAAAAAACAAACTGCTGAAGACTGAGAAAACACAGGGTGTGTGTGAGGACTGCTATGAGATGACGATTGACCGGGTGATGGTTAACCAACAATGAGATGAGGTTTGGCACAGTAATGATGTCACTTCCGCCCACCTGCTTTAAAATCCAGACAACCTTCACTTGTATTCAGTTCTGTTGTTGGACTCAGACCTGTACACTTCTATGTTGCCAAATCTCCATTATTGCAGCCTTATTCGAGTACACGGGTGGCTGCCCCAAACCTCTTTTTGGTGTCAACGTCTAGTCATTTGACAACTACAAAACAGATGGAAATCCTCAGGGAACGTCTCTTCATTTATCTAAGTGCGGATTTTTTTTTTGCTTCAGTGACTTGTGGTTAAAGAAGTTTTGAACCTGAACTGAGATGAGGAATCGATGCTGAAAAGGATAAATGAGGATCATTTGATAAAAATAGCCAAGTGGAGAATTTCCAATGTGAATAAAAAAAAACTTAAACAATGAGAAGGAGAACAATCTGAAAGAGTTGTAAGTGCCACTTAGGATGGACGGGCATCACTACCAGAAGAGGGGAAGGTTCCTTACCTGGACGGGAGGCCACCACTGAATGGACAGGTGTCCCAACCAAGAGGGAGAAGAGTGACTTCCCCTAACCAAGTAAATGGACGGACATCACAGCCAGTAGATGGGAAGATTACTTATCTGGATGGGAAGCCGCAAGTAAATGGACAGGCATTCCTGACTGGACATGTGCTTAAGATGTTCCCTGGCCAGGACTGTCTCAGAGGGATGTTTAGCAGCCCTCCATATTGGCGCCCATTTGGAAACCAGGGGGGGATGCTGGGAGTTGGAGTCCGGCAGCACAGCCCTGCTGGAGTCCATGGGTGCCACAAGGGGGTGCTGCAGGGAGATGCACTCCCGAGAATATGGGACTTCTGTATGACCCGGAAATACTTCCATCAGGCAGTAGCTCTGGCACCAGAAGTACTCCTGGGTCCTCAATTAAAGGGACCACACTCCCTTATTCAGGCATGTCAGACCTGGGAAGACACTCAATTGAAGGAGGGCAGTGCAGTGATGAAAAGAATTGTAGAGAGGTGCTTGGAAGAGAGAAGAGTATGTGCTTTGTGCTTGTTACTCTGGGGAGGTACTTTGGTAATAAACCATCCTTTATTTGTATCCAGGATTATGGGTGTGTTTGTGAAGGGTTTGGGGCTCACTGACTCCCCTGTTTCTATCACAGAGTGTAATTTAACAACCGTATAAAATAAAATGCAATGAAAGAAGTTGACATTAGCATGGACGGATTTTCTTTAACATGACAGGTCAGGACACTCTCAGGCCCTCTGGGACATTTTCTGTAACACACTGCCAGCAGCATTAGAACCTGTCCAGGCTGAGCATTCCATGGAGTCACACATGGTGGGGTTTGCTGAAGACTGGGATGATGGCTCGATCACAGTCAGGCGAGCGCTTACTTTTGTTTCTGTGGTTTGGATCACCTCTGCTTTTTTATAGGAAGTGTTGACTAAATTAACAGAAAATAACATCTCTGAATTTTCACTTCACTATTTTTATTGAGGGTGTTTTCCTGTAAAAGCTTGAGGGTGTGATACAGTAATGAGAAATATAAAAGTAATAGAAAATGTAATGTAAGCACAGAATAAGATTTATAAAATACTAGGGGGCTCTGCTGCCTGCTCACTTCGCTCGTCCAACCCCGGGTTTGGTTAACCGGATATACAATATAAAGAGATTGTTATTTTCATGGGAATTGTTACATATGCATTATTTGAAACTTTAGTAAAAACAATATTTGGAATTAACTTTTCTTCAAGATCGCTTTGAATTTTGATTCCGTGTTTGGACTTACATCGTGACAACGCAACTCATAATTGCCTGTGAGTGAATATCGTTTCTTTCTCTCTAATAAATAAAACAACTTTCTTGTCCATGCTCTTTCTTCTTCGCTTTGCCGTTGACGTGTCATCTAGAACATATAAAATTATTGTCCTGATAAAAGTTATAAGAGCTGAGAGCACATTAAGTGTGTCTGCCAAAAGCATTTACATTACTAAGAGCTGAGAGCGCAGGAAGAGTGTCTGACAAAAGCATTCACACGACTGAGGGGTTAGATGACCGTGGTCTTGTTTGAAAATAGTTGTAAGGAGGGCGTGATTTGAAAGAATCTCATGTTAAGAGTCTCTGTCTCACGGGACTTCATACCGCGCCAACGTTTTTGGAATCTTTTAAATCTCACTAGCAACATAAATTAGACGATCTACAAGTCTCCGACTTAAAGTTTAAATCTACATAATATATTCAATCTCTTTTCACTGTTCCGTTATTTCACCGAGTAATAATTTCCATTTGTTTGTGTTAATGCGATCTTTACTCTCCTTTTTTGAGACTTTCAAATTTTCATACTTCGATTATCTCTAACTTGCTCTGTATGTGTATCACGCCAACGTTTTGGTAATCTTTTACTTTTTTGCTTTTTAAATAAACAGGATTCTGAGAAACTAATTCATGCATTTATCTCTAGTAGGATTGACTACTGCAATGCGGTGTTCACTGGATGTTCAAACTGTTCTTTATACAGCCTCCAGTTAATCCAAAATGCGGCTGCAAGAATTATTACAAGAACAAGAAAATACGAACACATAACTCCAGTCCTTAAATCCTTACACTGGCTCGCAGTTAAGTTTAGGGCAGATTTCAAAATCCTTCTTTTAACATATAAAGCATTAAATGGTCGAGGTCCGGCTTACTTGTCTGAACTTATCATGACTTACAAACCTGAGTGCACATTAAGATCTCAAGATGCCGGTCTGCTTATGATTCCAAGGATTAATAAAATAACAATGGGAGGTCGAGCTTTTAGTTACAGGGCCCCTAAACTGTGGAATGGTCTGCCTGCTACTATAAGAGATGCCCCTTCGGTCTCAGCTTTTAAATCCCAGCTGAAGACTCACGACTTCAGTTTAGCATATCCTGACTAGAGCTGCTGATTAACTGTACAGACTGCATCTCTGTTGTTAGTCATTAGCACTTAAACATAAGTAACATGACAGTTATAATTGTATAATAACCCTCACTTATTCTGTTTTTCTTCTCGGTACTCAAATGTGGCACTTGGTGCCATGGCCCACCTGCCAAGTTGTTTTGCCTGCCTAAGGAAAAGTCATCCCAGATGGAGGATCGCAGGAATCGTGGGAAAGAGGGGTCCTTTCATCGGATTGGCTGGCCCAACACTGTTTCAGCCGTGGAATGGCCAAATGGGCAGCTTGAAGGATGAGGTCTCCAGGACTCTACACAAATCCAAATCTTATTATGGGATATATCATCTACTGTTAAATTCTGTTCTGTACTTCTAAAATTTATATTTTTTATTTCTTACTATATTGAGAAATTGTTCTGTGTACTGTACTGCATTGTATTGTATTGACCCCCTTCTTTTGACACCCACTGCACGCCCAATCTACCTGGAAAGGGGTCTCTCTTTGAACTGCCTTTCCCAAGGTTTCTTCCATTTTTCCCTACTAGGTTTTTCCTTGTCTTCTTAGAGAGTCAAGGCTGGGGGGCTGTCAAGAGGCAGGGCCTGTTAAAGCCCATTGCGGCACTTCCTGTGTGATTTTGGGCTATACAAAAATAAACTGTATTGTATTGTATTGTACTTTTCGCAGATACGCCTTTTCATTGGGAAGAAACACTACTTTTATCCCTGATGGCAACACGAATTAGATGATCTACTAGTCTCTGACTTAAAGTTTAAATCCGAACAATATATTCAATCTCTTTTCACTATTCCGTTATTTCACCGAGTAATAATTTCTGTTTGTTTGCGTTAATGTGATCTTTCCTATCCTTTTTTTTGACTTCAGAATTTTCGTACTTTCATTAGCTCTAACCTGCTCTGCATGTGTACCGCGCCAATGTTTTTAAATTCTTTACGACGTTCTACTTTGTGATCTACTCTTTGTCCTTTAAATCTCTTTCTCGTGGGACGTATAAGTGTCTTTCTGAGAAAATCACGTCTCGTCTTCTTCCTTCCAAGATTTTTTTTTTTATAATAGAGAGAGATATATATTTTGGGAAGGTTTCAATATGCTAGTTAGAATTTGGTGCCCAGAAGGAGGAAAAATGGGGTGATTTTCAAAATATTATAATATATTCATCCATCCATCCATCCATTATCCAACCCGCTATATCCTAACTACAGGGTCACGGGGGTCTGCTGGAGCCAATCCCAGCCAACTGTTGTCTGACAGCAGTGCTAACTGACCGTGTCACCCATTTCTCAAGTTGACTTTAAAATTTTAAATTACATTTTTCTTGAGAAAAGTTTAAATGGGTAAAATGGGAGGCTACATTAGACCTCAGTTCTTCCATTTCTGTGGATAGTTGAGAACAGAAGGTTCATTTACTTTACCTGTTAGAAGAAGACACAGCAGTGCCAGGCCTGGCTGGAGGGCCTTCATGTTTCCAGTTTTTGAGCCTAAAACACCTTCAATCTGTAAAGAAGAAAGTACAATGGAGCTTGAATACAGTTTGGAGTGTGCAAAACCTGGGGATAGAGGAGAAGAAAAAGAAGAAGCAGAACGAGGAAGAGGAGGATAGAAATGCTTCAAAAGCCAAATATCAGATTCAATTCAAAGATTTGTGCATTTTCCTTAAATTAAAAAGAATTACATCGAGAATTTAGTCTGCAGTGTCTTATACACCTTGGGCGCTGCTCCTCCTCCTCCACTGCCCCTCTCACTTGTGAGATCCATGAGGGTCCTTCTGTATCCCAAGTTATTCTAATGGTATGTGCTCCCCTTAGGGTCTACCGGGAAGTGCCCCAGGTGCTTGATTGCCCATTTCCGGCTGCACTTCCGGGTGTGGTGAAAACACTGCCCATAAGGGCCCAGCAGCTCCTGCTGCAGCACCCCCTGGCGGCGCCTGCGGATCCCAACAGAGCTGCACCAAACTCCAACTCCCATGAAGCCCTGCGGGAGTCCGGGGCACTGTTGCAACCCAGGGGGGTTGCCATCTAGCATCCCAGGGGAGGTATTGGGTAGCCCATGCTTGCTCCCCTGGAACACATACTGAAGGGGCTTCCCAGCCAGGGGTCACTCCTTTAAGTCCTTCTTGGACTGTGGGGAAGACATCCTTAAGGTCAATAAATTTTCTTGATTTTAATGCAAAGAAAACTGAGATTGTGTTGTTTGAGATCTCTGACCTCCATAGTGCCTCTGAGTGAAATCTCGGTTTGCTAGTACCATTCATTATACCCTGAGCTAGGAACTTAGATGTGGTATTTGATAGTGTGAGAGCATAAAGGGAACGATCAAGGGGTGATGTAGTTATTTAGGGGTAATATAGTTTTTGTGCATTAAAAAATTTGGTATGCAGTGCATATTAAGATAAACATACAGCATTTGTCTTAGAAACTTGGTTTTGTACATCCATCCATCCATCCATTTTCTAACCCGCTGAATCCGAACACGGGGGTCTGCTGGAGCCAATCCCAGCCAACACAGGGCACAAGGCAGGAAACTATCCTGGGCAGGGTGCCAACCCACCGCAGGACACACACAAACACACACACACACCAAGCACACACTAGGGCCAATTTTAGAATCACCAATCCATCTAACCTGCATGTCTTTGGACTGTGGGAGGAAACCAGAGCGCCCGGAGGAAACCCACGCAGACACGGGGAGAACATGCAAACTCCACGCAGGGAGGACCCGGGAAGCGAACCCAGGTCTCCTAACTGCGAGGCAGAAGCGCCACCGTGCCGCCCTAAGGATTTATAGTAGACTCGAAATGTGTGCATTATATTTTTATGGTCAATGATTTCATCCCCATTCGTGTTGGTGATTACTGGGATTGCATTGCGAACTTCTTGCTTGTGGATTTGTTGAGCTAAAAGCTTATTAGCTTTCTCTCCGTGTTCATAGTAATGATTTCTTGATTTATAAATTAGTTGTTAAGAGGTTGAGTTCTGAATGCAGAGCCTGCCTTTTCCTATGCAGAGCCTCGCTTGGACGCCTGGCATGTTCTTCATCTGTTCTAGTAATTTTGCTTCTTAGCTCTGATACTTTCTTGGTTTCTAATTTATTCCTGTGAAAAAGATATGAAATAATCTGTCCTCTTAAGAAGGCCTTTGGAGTTTCCCAGAGTATTCCTGCAGAAACCTCTGAGGATTTATTTGTCTCTAGGAAGAAACTGATTTGTTTGGATATAAATTCTGTACAGTTCTCGTCTGCTAATAGAAGCAGGTTAAGACGCCATCTGCGAGGTGAGTGTGTGGGGCATAATGACTTAAGATTTAATTTTAGGTACATGTGCTATAGAAATAGATGTTGTTGTTGTTTAAGACATTTCCTGATCCTCTTTCTTCCATACTTGGTCACAAGAAGGCACAATGTCTCTCAAAATCAAGGGGTCTCAGATCAGGATGACATGCCAACCAAGCTAGCAGATATGCACAGTGGAGGTAGGTATGTGCATCAGTAAGGTTGGCTTCCTTTACTCTGCCCCATTTACAACATAACATAACATAACATGACACTCTCAGACCCCCTTAATCTGATTCAGGGCTGTGCACGCCCAATCTCGATTGTAGCTCAGATGATTTTAATTTTATATTTTGCTCCTCACTCCAGAGTGCTGCCCAGATTACCCATCCATTTATTATCTAAACCAAGCAAAGCCTTGGCCATCTACAGAAATAAAAATGAAAGGACCGGAAAAAATAAACACACACACAAACACACCATCCAAGAAGAAAATGAAGACTCCACACGGTTAAGAACAAGGCATGGAATTTGAACCTGGAACTCCAGAGCTGTAGACAGCACTGGCAACTGTGCCACCCAACAGAAAACATTTAATCAGAAGGCACTGATATGTGTGACGACGTTTTGCTTTTTTCCTGCTGTGGTACAAAATGACTAACGCAGTGTTAGAAAGAAAAAAAAAGAAAGAAAAAGAACATTCTGCCCCTTTAATTAGCCTGATTTTAATTTCCAGAGCTCTTTGAAAACAGCATATCTGCCATTTACTACCAAAGAGAGCAAATTCAAACAGCACTCACCTTCAGGTCGCCAGCAGACGTCTGTCCTGCTACCAGTCAGGAAAGAGAGAGTTGTGTGATGGCGATGGCTCTCTTAACACTGTCGCTTCATGAAGGCGCAACGTCAGCAGCTCAAGTGACTCTACTCAGCTTTAATAATTGTCTATAAATAAATAAATGCCTTTTCAGAAAAAGGAACCAAACTGTCCAGTGTGTACATCTATATGTATGAAATGTATTTACAGCAAGACGCCTTCCTTTAGACCACTTGTAAGTGTTTTGAAGTTTGAGGTTTTTAAGTCTCTAATGATAAGTCCGAATGATGATAAGGTCAGAGGGTCAGAAGGAGAGAAAAATCAAAAAAAAAAAAACATTTTCAGGGCTTCAATGCCAAAAGACCACCCTGTCCTTTCTGGATATTCAACCTAACATACGTAAATGTGCTTAAGTTATTCCTTATTTGGTTTTTAGGCTTCACCTTAGAGGATTCGATGCAGTGGGACAGCTGGAGCCTCCACCTTTAAACCGAGAGCACATCTCTCCAGTGTTGACGTCATTACATTGGTCACCCGTGCCTTTCAGAATTGACTTTAAAATACTGCAGGGGGGCATCATGATAAAAAACTAATAATGATAACATAAAATAAATGTCTCCACTGGTCTGTGCTTTAAATTTGTTTGCTGTATGATTCCAGTCATTTCAATCATTTTTATAGTTAAAATCGCTGAAATGGCATTTCCTGTTTAAATATCTGGGAGAAATGCGAGGAGCGGCAGCGACAACTCTCACCACACCTCGGACTGCGCTCTCCTCACACACTGGCTGGCGAGTGCCTTTTGCTGTCTGTCTGTAAGTCGCCAATATAAGGTTTGCAGACACATTTATTATACACCCTGACTTTCCACACGCCGGCTAATATCTTTAATGAATGTGTGTGACAGGGCGGCATGGTGGCGCAGTGGGTAGTGCTGCTGCCTCACAGTTGGGAGACCTGGAGACCTGGGTTCGCTTCCCGGGTCCTCCCTGCGTGGAGTTTGCATGTTCTCCCCGTGTCTGCGTGGGTTTCCTCCGGGCGCTCCGGTTTCCTCCCACAGTCCAAAGACATGCAGGTTAGGTGGATTGGCGATTCTAAATTGGCCCTAGTGTGTGCTTGGTGTGTTTGTGTGTGTCCTGCGGTGGGTTGGCACCCTGCCCGGGATTGGTTCCTGCCTTGTGCCCTGTGTTGGCTGGGATTGGCTCCTGCAGACCCCTGTGACCCTGTGTTCAGATTCAGCAGGTTGGAAAATGGATGGATGGATGTGTGTGACATATTTAGTCTTGCTGACCAGACATAAAACCGCAGTGAGAAGGCACAAGGCGAGACAGACAGTACTGTGCCGCCCTGAAGGGGGCGCATGTGAGACCAACAGGTGCTCGTTGCTGCCATTCTAAGCAGAGGCGCCAATAAGTTAGCGACATCAGAAAGTCAAGTGCACTGCAGTGGTCCGTTTATTTTTATTTTTTGTCCCGACTGACTGCCAAAATGGAAGATTGACTTTTAAAACTAAAGGAAAATAAGGAGGACTTTTACAAGAAAGTGACGGAAATTTTCGTGGAGAAGGACAGGCACATGGACTTCATTTGTTTTTTCTGTCCACCCGGCCATCAGACCTTACTTTATTCTTTGTTATTTAGTATTGCCTGGACTTATTTTAATTTTATGTTTTTAATTTTTATAAACTTCTCTTTGCATTCCATCATTTGTTTGAAAATGTGCTCTAGAATAAATGTTATTGTTGTTGGTGAATTTGTGCCAGGGTTCAAATTGCACTTAGCTTGTGAAGTAGGTTACTGTTAAAACTAGACCAACTTTTTTATCTGTGCTCAAGTTTTATATTTTTATCTCCTGAGCTATTAAGATAATGCAATTTTAGTCATTTTATACCAAAATAAAATATAAGGCTTACGAGAAAAAGTTTATATTTAATGCATAATCATTGTTCTATTGTTGTACTCAGGCTAAGTTTTCTGTTGATGGCAAGCTTAGGAAGCATATGGTTCAGAACAAAAATGAACGTGCATCCTGGGCATGGAGGGTACTTTTAACACTCCTAAAAAATCACATACTCAAAAGCTAACAGGACTGGGGTTAATTGTGGTAATTTAAGGGCTCAACGTTTGTCACGTCCCTTTAGCAGTTGGGTATAATCAATCATGTTAAGTTTTCTGATTATGTAATGAATTCCTTGGAATTGATGAATTGCATAAATATAGCGCAGGGGGCGCTCTTTTCCTTTGTGTAACACTTGGTCATAAGATATGAATTTGTTGCCTCTTGCGAGATTTTGATAAAGAATAATGATTGGCACTTTCTCCTGCCTGCATTTATTGCCTGTACGGGACACCCAGTTAAATTTCTTCCACAGACTGAAAGCAGAACAGCAAGAAAAATAGGATTTGTCTCAAAATCCGGTAGTAATATCCAAAGACAGAAGCAAAATAAATCGAATAAACTGTCAAATCAAGAACAACAATTCCTACAGTGAAGGTCTCTACAACCTCAGTGCCCCACTGCTGTGTCTCACTGCTGGCTGAGAGTTTAAAGCCAGAAGGAGGAGCCAGCAGCAGTGATGTCAGGGTGGCTCCACCTCCTGGGGCTCCACCCACAAAGCATATGGAATGGCAGGACATTTAAAGTTATAGTACATCATTCACAAATGGTAAAGAAAACTTTTAGAAATGACAAATAAACATGAAAATAATAATTCAATAAGAAACAGAAATAACTATAAAACAGAAAATAAACACCAGCCAGGGAAAAAAAATCCCTGGCTATAACATAACAACTCCAAAGCCACGATGCATAACTTGCTTAAGGTAACAGATACTCCAAAGTCAGTGTTGAATGCCAGGATGCTTAAGCAAATGGTCATGGCGACTGGCACAACTGTAGTTATCAGTCAGCCTTACACTCTGTACAGCCATACTAGGTGGCATGACATCAGTCCACTTGGTCTCAGTGTTGAGGTGATGGCACATTTCGGACATGGACGGCTCAGCTTCAGAGCTTTAAGGCCCTTAGACCTTGTTTAATGTAACAGATCCCCCAAAGTCAGTGTTGGATGCCAGGATGGGTAAGTGAATGATTATGGCAACTGGCACAACTGTAGTTATCAGTCAGTCTTAAAATACACTTTGTAAAGCCATACTAGGTGCCCTGGCATCAGTCCACCAGTTCTCTGTGCTGAAGTGATGGCACATTTTGGACATGGGCAGCTCACCTTCAGAGTTTTAAAGCCCTTAGACCTTGTTTAAAGTAACAGATACTCCAAAGTCAGTGCTGGGTGCCAGGATGGGTAAATGAATGGCCATGGCAACTGGCACAGCTGTAGTAATTAGTCAGTCTTACACTACACTCTGTAAAGCCATACTAAGTGCCCTGGCATTGGTCCACCAGGTCTCAGTGCTGAGGTGATGGCACATCTCAGACATGGGAAGATCTACTTCAGAGTTTTAAGGCCCTTTGAGCATTTGGGAACTGAAATCAGTCCTTGTTGAAGTGTAGTGTGGCACTTGGCACCACATTCATGGTCACAGTCTAGCTGCGTTGACTTTTGTTTCCTGTGTTATTTTTAATTTATTCCACGTTCTTTACTTAGAATTATCTTGCTCAGTTGCTCCTTTTGCTCATTTCACATGTCTTGCACTGATGACATATTACCAGCAAACCTGGCTGTTGCTAGCATCCCCGTTAAGTGCTCGCCCTGCACATTTATGAGTATGAGACGTCATGGCAGCCACTCTGTGCGGCCACAATGTCAAGTTTCTGCTGGACCTTCACCCCTGGCCTCGTCCTTATTTGGTTTTATTTTCTTTATGTTTCTGTTTTTTTTCCTCTCTGGAAGCATGTTGTCACTTTGTCGCAATGGGTTATGAGTGCAGCTGGATGGACTAAAAGTGGCAAAGGAGGAAGCAGGAAGGAATCCCCAGCAAGCTGACACAAACAATATAAATGTTCTGTCCTGCCGGAAAAGTAGTGGGTTGCTCCAGAAAAAAAAATGCAAACAACAGGTTTGTTATCGTGACGCGTCTCACTTATAACTCCGATTTCCAACAGGTGACGTTCCAGTTGGGGATTCCCTATGCCCTAGCGCTGTTGCCTCTTGCTTCACATCCAAATGTCGCCTCATACCTTTTCAGGTTAAATCCCCTTTAGGCCGACTGTCCTGTCCGCACCTTAAAGGTGCAAATCCCCCTTTAAGAGGCAAACCCACATCAACCCCCTCTTCGCAAGAAAACAATTAAGGAGAGGGGCAAACTAACCAAAGGCCAATAGTGCAAAGAATTGTTTTCTTTTTGAACAACTATGGGGTTCTGGGCTGCCATTTATTCCACTACTGCTCCACTCGGGTACGTATCCTGATGTCCGCAGTTTGAATGTGTGTAGACGTGCCAGTCAGGGCCGTCTTAACAGCATCATGGGCCCCCCGGAAAAGCAGTGCACCTACACAACCACTCACAGGAATAAAAATGTTAAGTGGTCCATAAAATGAAACATATATTTATTGTATTGGTACTTCCAACAAAATCAATGTCAATGTCAATTTATTTATATAGCACATTTAAAACAAAATAGGAATGCTGTGGCCAAAGAAAACATACAAATAACATAAATAACATAAATAGAAATAAAATATATGAACATAAATAAAATAAATAATAAATAGAAGTAATGTTACATAATCACAATGAGGAAACCATCAGTATTACCGAAAATCAATACAATACAATACAATACAGTTTATTTTTGTATAGCCCAAAATCACACAGGAAGTGCCGCAATGGACTTTAACAGGCCTGCTTCTTGACAGCCCCCCAGCCTTGACTCACTAAGAAGACAAGGAAAAACTCCCAAAAAAAACCTTATAGGGAAAAATGGGAGAAACTTTGGAAATGGCAGTTCAAAGAGAGACCCCTTTCCAGGTAGGTTGGGCGTGCAGTGGGTGTCAAAAGAAGGGGGTCAATACAATACAATACAATACACAGAACAGAACAAATCCTCAATAAAAAATAAAAAATAAATTTTTTTTTAGAAGTATGGAGCAGAATTTAACAGTAGATGATATCACATAATAAGATTTGGATATTTTTAGAGTCCTGGAGACCTCATCCATCAAGCTGCCTCCCCCATTTGGCCATTCCACAGCTGAAACAGCGCTGGGCCAGCCAATCCGATGAAAGGACCCCCCTTTCCCACAATTCCTGCAATCCTCCATTAGGGATGACTTTACTTTAGGCAGGCAAAACAACTTGGCAGGTGGGCCGTGGCACCAAGTGCCAGATTTGAGTACTGAGAAAAGAAACATAATAGGTGAGGGTTAGTATCCAATTATAACTATCATGTTACTTATGTTTTAGTGCTAATGACTAACAACAGAGATGCTGTCTTTACAGTTAATCAGCAGCTCTAGTCAGGGTGTGCTAAACTGAAGTCGTGAGTCTTCAGCCGGGATTTAAAAGCTGAGACCGAAGGGGCATCTCTTATAGTAGCAGGCAGACCATTCCACAGTTTAGGGGCCCTGTAACTAAAAGCTCGACCTCCCACTGTTATTTTATTAATTCTTGAAATCATAAGCAGACCGGCATCTTGAGATCTTAATGTGCGCTCAGGTTTGTAAGTCATGATAAGTTCAGACAAGTAAGCCGGACCTCGACCATTTAATGCTTTATATGTTCGGATTTAAACTTTAAGTCAGAGACTAGTAGATCATCTAATTCGTGTTGCCATCAGGGATAAAAGTAGTGTTTCTTCCCAATGAAAAGGCGTATCTGCGAAAAGTACAATACAATACAATACAGTTTATTTTTGTATAGCCCAAAATCACACAGGAAGTGCCGCAATGGGCTTTAACAGGCCCTGCCTCTTGACAGCCCCCCAGCCTTGACTCTCTAAGAAGACGAGGAAAACCTCCCAAAAAAAACCTTGTAGGGAAAAAATGGAAGAAACTTTGGGAAAGGCAGTTCAAAGAGAGACCCCTTTCCAGGTAGGTTGGATGTGCAGTGGGTGTCAAAAGAAGGGGGTCAATACAATACAATACACAGAACAGAACAATTTCTCAATATAGTAAGAAATAAAAAATATAAATTTTAGAAGTACAGAGCAGAATTTAACAGTAGATGATATATCCCATAATAAGATTTGGATTTGTGTAGAGTCCTGGAGACCTCATCCTTCAAGCTGCCTCCCCCATTTGGCCATTCCACGGCTGAAACAGCGCTGGACCAGCCAATCCGATGAAAGGACCCCTCTTTCCCACGATTCCCACGATCCTCCATCTGGGATGACTTTACCTTAGGCAGGCAAAACAACTTGGCAGGTGGGCCGTGGCACCAAGTGGCACATTTGAGTACCGAGAAGAAAAACAGAATAAGTGAGGGTTATTATACAATTATAACTGTCATGTTACTTATGTTTAAGTGCTAATGACTAACAACAGAGATGCAGTCTGTACAGTTAATCAGCAGCTCTAGTCAGGGTGTGCTAAACTGAAGTAGTGAGTCTTCAGCCGGGATTTAGAAGCTGAGACCGAAGGGGCATCTCTTATAGTAGCAGGCAGACCATTTCACAGTTTAGGGGCCCTGTAACTAAAAGCACGACCTCCCACTGTTATTTTATTAATTCTTGAAATCATAAGCAGACCGGCATCTTGAGATCTTAATGTACGCTCTGGTTTGTAAGTCATGATAAGTTCAGACAAGTAAGACGGACCTTGGCCATTTAATGCTTTATACTGTATGTTAAAAGAAGGATTTTGAAATCTGCCCTAAACTTAAGCGTGAGCCAGTGTAAGGATTTAAGAACTGGAGTTATGTGTTCGTATTTTCTTGTTCTTGTAATAATTCTTGCAGCCGCATTTTGGATTAACTGGAGACTGTATGGAGAACAGTTTGAACATCCAGTGAACACCGCATTGTGTTTAAACACTAAAAAACCTGCTGTGCGGCACAAAAGTTTGAACAATACAGGGTGGTCCTGATCTAATTATACAATTATGAAAAGGCGAACACATCGCACCCGCTGTTCGACTGACAACCGTCTCCCCGCCATTTTGGAATGCAGGACAGGTGCTGCCATCTATCGGCAACAAAAAAGAATTTTTTTGTGAATTCTCTATGTAATAAACTTAATAAGTTATAGCGTAATGAAACTTGCATAATTAGATCTGGACCACCCTATATAATGTGAGCCTTGAAAAACACCAAAAGCTCAACATATAAATGATACTCAATTGGTAGACCACAAGACGGAGACAGCACCATATGAAATTACATTATTTATTATGAATCAAGTGTTCATTACAAACATTTGTGAAATTTCTTTGCAAGTAATTGCGTTGAAGTGACGTTAACATTTTATGCTTTTATGTTACATAGTGCGTGAGATCCAAACACATACAGGCACGGGAGGTGGCAGAGGTGACCGTGATACTAAATCAGAGGTGATTGCCAATGCCCACTTGTAACACAATAACAAGTATTTATAGTTTAGCATAGTACAGTATTTATTTATTGACAGCGAGTCACAACATACAGTACATAGATTAGCATGGGACCCCCGAGCAACTGCCCAGTGTGCCCATGCATTAAGACGGCCCTGGTGCCAATACAAATATTCAACCAACAAATATACATCCAAAACAATCTGAGACTCATAAAAGGTGTGGGTTTTAAAAATAAATGTGTCTGAGTTTTTTGATATACTGAAGAGATCCTGCTTTGTAATCCAAACTGGAGTAAACAGTTGGGGAAATGAATGGAGTGTAGTAAGCACACAAAAACGAAAAAGAAACACAAAAGTGGCAATTAAAGGGAGAGTGCAGCAGTTATGTAAATGAGCTGTGAAATGTCGCTGACTCAGTTTCATTTCTCCAGTAAGAGATCCTGTGGGCAAAGTGACTCACTTGGGGTCCGACCGGAGTTAGCGGAGGAGACTGAATGCTCCGTTGCGTCACTGGGGGCCGACCGATTGTTAACCAACAATAGCACCATTTCTTTCTGTTGCACATTTTCATACATAGGATGTGCTTTACAAAATGTCAAAAAAATGGTTACCAAAAAAAATGTAATTTGATGAGCGTAATAATAAATAAATAACATACAAAAAATGAACAATGCACACTTACATAAAATAGACATGTAAATAGTAGAAACGTTGAGTCCCTTGTAATATATTTAGTGTCATTTTTTAAGTCTCTAATGAAAAGGTCAGAAGGCAGGGAAGACCCAGATAAGCTGGAGAAAAACACAAAATCTGCAGGGGTTCAAGGAAGGGTGGGGGGGGGGGGGCGAAAGACCACCCAGCCCTCACCAGGCATTCTGGATAGATATTGTAGCAGTTAAGGCTTTTGTCCACCTCTTGAACCCTCAGGTACCACTCTAGACACCAGGTAAAAGTATAACTAATATTTTTATTATAATTATACCGTGCACCAAGCACCCTCCACTCCACACTCATATACAATACACTCTTCTACAATAACCAATACAATCCTCCTCGCCCAGACACTTTGCCACCCTACCTCCCAGCTCAGCTCAGTGTTCTGGGCTTCCCACAATCCTTTAATAGCCACTGACCCGGAAGTGGTTCCTGGCCAAACCCACAAGTCCGTTTTCCTTCCGGGTCAGGGCAAACAGTTCTCTTCTTCATCCCGGGAGCACGTCGCTTCCTCCAGTCACGTGACTGTGACGCACTCCCGGGTTATAGGGCACGCAAGAGCCCACTAGCCCCCCTACAGCGACTCCCGGTGGCCCCCAAGGTATCCAGCAGGGCTGTGTGTATAAACTACAGAGTCCATGAGGCCCTGCTGGAAGTCGGGGCACCATCATGTTGTCTGGAGGGCTCCTCCTAGCGGCCTGGGGGTGGCGACCGGAGTCCATAGCCGGTCGTCCATCACAATATCTATATCAATATCTATCCAAAAGGATGAAGGTTCCAAGTCTTTAGAGTCCCGGTGCTCCCTTTTTGTTAGACATGGATGCTATTCAGTGACCTGAGATGAAGACTGGACTCCTTCATGTGTGTCTCTCCGGAACATCCTTGGGTACCGTTGGTTTGACTTTGTGTTGCTCATGGAGTCTTGAATGAGGCACATGACCTGCATTGTGAGGGAGCGTCAGTTACAGCACTACAGCCATGTGGCGCGTTTACCCGAGGGTGATCCGGTTCGTAAAATCCTCATTGTTGGAGACCCGAGTGGCTGGACCAGACCAAGGGGTCGTCCACATAACACCTGGCTGTGGCAGACAGAGGGTTGGAGCGGACCGCATGTCTGCCTGGGGGGTTGCCAACAGGGATCCCGAGTTGTTTCGTTGTGTTGTGAGTGCAGCAACTCACTGTACCAGTGCATGCTCCCCAACTTGACTTGACTTGTCTTAGAGAATTCAATGCAGTGCAGTGGGTCTCGCGGATATCCGCTTTCATGCAGGCATTCGCACAGCACAGACGGCTGCACAGGACTTTGATCAGGCGGTGGTGGTGCAGAAACCACAACACAGAAGCCCCGGAAAAGAAAAAAACCAAAGAGTATGACAATTTCATGCATATCTAAATTATTAAGGGTAGAACTAAAATTCAGCTATTAAAAAAGCCAAATTAAAAAAGTAAAAAGTGGGATTTTAGGAGCTTTTTTAAAATTGATCCACCGTGTTAGCTTGGCATACCTTTATTTGTTAACGTATTCCCCATTTTTGGTGCATAACAGCAGAAGTCCGCCTCAATGCTTTTTTTATGCTTGGCTCTTAGAATAAGAGTACTGGGCAAAGTGGTGGCTCAGAGGTTATGGATCTGCACTGGTAATTCAAAGATTGCCAGTTCGTATCCCATAAATGCCAAAAGTGACTCCCTTGAGCAAGGCCCTTAACCTGCAATTGTTCTGTTAATCTGCATGTAGGCCCTCCAAAGTGCAAATTGGTGGCAAATTGGCACTCCAGCCACCATAAAAAACCTCACACTGGTTCCATTCCATCTGAACTGGTGTGGTGCTGAGGTGTCACCAGGGCCGGATTTTCCTATAGGTTAACTAGGCTTCAGCCTAGGGCCTCAAGATCAAGAGGGGCCTACATTCAAATTGTTAGCAAAATTAAAATTACACTATTCTAAAAACAGTGAACACTAAAACACTGAACCGAAAATAAGGAGAAATTCTATGCATATGACTAATAAACAAACATAAAAATGTATTGGTTAAGATCAACGCGTTAATTTTCCACACAGGTTAGTACCAATCACAACATGTTTCATTTAACATAGTGATATATATCACAGTAATGATGTATTTTATTATCTCTCATGTAATTTACAAACTTAAAAATGGAAGGTGAAAGGGCCTCATAAGTGGAATAGCCTAGGGCCTCTTTTCATATAAATCCGGCCCTGGATGTCACCCATTGCATGGCTGTCACTTGGCTCCTAATCTGGGATCCTGTGTTGGTTTGTCATGTGGTGGGTGTCCTAACCTCCCTCTCCTTCTCTCTCTGCTATCAGATTAGATATACAGCAGCAGAACAAAAACAAGGATACAGACTCACAGGACAAATCAATCAATCAATCAATCGATAAATAAACACATCGGGGAGGAAACACTGAAAAGCCTTCTTAGCACACCGTGGTGGAATGAGCCCTAAAAGTGCACCAAGAGGGCACCTCCTGGAGGGGGATGGAGGGAATTTTTCCACGATGGCATCCAACTTTACCACCATCCTTTTTTCCACAACAGCGTCCAGTGTGTCCAGGGTTGGCCCGGTGATGGAGGAGGCTTTCCAGGTAAGTTTGCTCAGACATTGTGCGTCTTTTCAGCTCAACTCGCTCCCCCCCAGGAGACCACAGTGTAAGAACACCTAGAAGATCTAAGGTTACGACTTGGAATGTAGGCAGACATCAGGCACTCCAAGATATAGGAAGGAGCAAAGAAGTAACCGGGTAATTCACAGATGTCGCTCCCTTAATTTTTCAGATGGGCTGCTTTTGGGTCCGGGGTCCTGGTGCTGAAGCACTGCTGCTTTGCAGTCACACATGTCATAGTGTGAGGAGGCAGCTGCTCTGTTTTAATGTTCATGTTAAAAGACGAGAGGAGGTGTTATAAATGAATGTGTGAAATGAGAAGCACACGTGTCAAGTAAACGGGCAGCTCAACGCTCATACGTGACACAGGATAAAAAAAAAATGTATTCAAATAGTTTTCAGACCACTTCACAATTCATACACTTTGTTGCTTTTCTGTTGTTAAAATCTCTTAAACTCATCTTTTTCTACATCAGGCTGCACTCTTTGATACGAGTATTCAGTCCCGTCCCTCGGTACTTAAGCTGAAGCCCATTTGAGCTGCACTTCCAGCTTGGGTTTGATGCCACATGTGCAGAAAACCCACCCCCCCTGACTGGAATGCCCCACTTTAAGCAATAAAACACAGGTAGGAGAAAGCGTCAATCAGTAATTCTCAGTCAGTTAGTCATTGTCCAACCTGCAATATCCTAACACTGGGTCTCGGGGGTCTGCTGGAGCCAATCCCAGCCAGCACAGGGCGCAAGACAGGTACAAATCCCGGCCAGGGTGCCAGCCCACTGCAGTCAATCATTAATTCTTTTATCGAAATCTTGCAAGAGGCAACAGCGTATCTTATTAGCGATTGTTGCAAAAGAAAAGCGTCTATTTATACAATTAATTCATCGATTAGATCACAACTCCAAGGAATTCATAACATAATCAGAAAACATTTCCTATGATTAGCTGCACCCAGTTGCTAGCAGGACGTGAAAAACATCCATCCATTCATTTTCCAACCTGCTGAATCCGAACACAGGGTCACGGGGGTCTGCTGGAGCCAATCCCAGCCAACACAGGGCACAAGGCAGAAACCAATCCCGGGCAGGGTGCCAACCCACCGCAGGGCACACACACCAAGCACACACTAGGGCCAATTTAGAATCGTCAATCCACCCAACCAGCATGTCTTTGGACTGTGGGAGGAAACCGGAGTGCCCGGAGGAAACCCACGCAGATATGGGGAGAACATGCAATTGCAAACTCCACACAGGGAGGACCCGGGAAGCTACCCACTGCGCCACCGTGCCGCCCACGTGACAAACATTGAGCCCTTAAATGCCCACAATTAACCCCGCCCACTAGGCCGACTGGGAGCGCGCAGGATGCATGTAACTCACACTTGACTCGGACCATATGCTTCCTGAGTTTTCCTTCAATAAGAAACATAGCGCATAACAATAGAACGATGATTAGACCTTGAAATATAATATTCTTTTGCTTAGAATAACTAAATGGCACTGGCGTAGCAATGGATTGTGCAGATTGTGCAAAGCACAAAGGTCTACGAGCTTCGGTGAGATTCGTATAGATTTTATGAAAAAGTTTTACTAACTTAACTAAAACAGCGGTTTCACAGTCCCGATGCAGTCCCCGACAGCAGCTGACTCAGGAACAGACCCGGCCACAACATGGCAAAGTCGTATAGCAGTCACATTCTTTTTTTGACTCCGTTAACATATCCGTCTGTATTCCGGTGTTCTGATGATTTGTCCTAATTTGTCGAAGTATCCTACCGTAGTTTATTTCGACAGATATATCTATAAATACAGTAAGAAATACAGTAAATACATAAATAAATAAATACAGAAATACAGTAACACTTCCCTCAAACTTCAACACTAGGTAGGACAGATCGACGAACAGTTGGTAAACTTCGAGAAAAGTTGCGTAATTTTGGTCTGCGCATGCGTAGTATCAGTGAGTAGATCATTTCGATGGGTAGGATGTTTCGTTAGAACATCGGCAAGCTCAGTTCGTGCTTCTGTGGGAGGGACAAATGGATCCGCCCACATTTCATCATGTACATTAATTGACAGTTCAATCTCTTTCCGCGAGAGCTTAAGTTAACGTGAGCGTAACACACTTATGTTTTGAGTTCGCGCTCAAATTTGCGCGCCACAACAAGCAGTCTGAAAACATTTACAAAGAGAACAGAATTGTTCTGGAGATTACATGTCTGCATGGCAAGGGATGAAGAAGTCAAACTTCAGAATTGGATTCAGATGGTGAGGAGGATATAGGCAGGGTGAAAAGAGCAACCAAACCAATGTAAGTTTGATTCAACTTCACCTGTGTTTTGTTGAATGTATGAAACCTTTGTTTTGAGTAATATATGCACATTCAATCTTCTGTAAACAGCCACTACTATGGTGACACTGACTATGAAAGTGAACATGAAGACTTAGCTAATAAAACAAAAGTTCCCTTGACAAGATCTTCAAAACCTCAACAGTCAACTGGACCTCGCATGTTATCCCCACATTCTGCACCTCAGGTACCATCACCACCTTTACCATTTGTGCCACCTTGTCGCTCACCACCACATTCTTCGCCTCAGGTGCCACCTCCTTACCAGTCACAATTACTCTCTGAAAATACATCTCAACAAATTTCCAGGAACCTTCCAAAAATGCAAAATACTTCTGAACTCTTCAGGCCTACTTACGGAGTAGCCTTGCACTGGTAAGTTATGATCAGACTATCGATTGTACTTGTTTCACATATTCAACAACCTTTTGAATATATCGGAGCATAAGTCAACAAGTTATTAGATATGTTATGGTATTTGTTGTCATGTTCATTTTGTGCCAGTATATTCCTTAATTTTTAGTGTTTTGGTTTTTAAGATGTCAAATTTTATATGTTCCAAAGGATGTTCTTTTAACATATATGAGTTGTGTTTGCTCCAAAGTGCAGGAGTAGGATTCATTGCATTTTCCAATAAAGGACAAAGTATTCAAATGAATAGTATCCTTTTTAGATTTTGTTGGTATTTATTTTTCAGCTGCAGATCTTCATATCCTCACATTGCTTGAACATGTGAAGCACCAGCTGTCACAATTG